>NW_024342467.1:10161535-10192896 GCF_902729225.1 Pteropus medius | reverse complement strand
TGACACGGCACATACCTCAATTCCCTTGGTTTCCTCAATGAACCTCCTGCTGACTGAGACCAGAGCCTCCTGCGGCCACGCATGAAACCAGTCAATAGCCGTGCAGTTAACTATGGCTGGGAACTTCCGAGCTCTAATTCTCAGCGTGTGACCAACTGGAGAGAAACACAAAATGATCTGTGGAGACATGGGGGCAGGGCAGAGACAGGAGGGTGATGAGTGAGCAAAGCATTACACTGCAATCCTAGACAATGAAAGAAAGAAGTGCAGCCAACCGTGACATTAAACTATCCTAAAGCACTACGGAGTTGAAAGCAACATGAACCTCCTCGCTAATCAAAGCAGAAACCTGCCCCAAATGGCTGCCCCATTGAACATACAGAAACGCTGCTGTGTACTTTCCTTAAAATGTGTCCCTCTCCTTTTAAACATTTTCGATGGTCATCATTTACAGTGGAAAATTTATTCTTTTATATTACATAAGTAACTTTATAATAAAAAATAAAAACCAATCACCACAGCAAAATAAGGCCAATACTTTCGTTTTGTGTCTCTTTCCATTCTGTAATTCATCAGGCTCAATAAAACTGTGTAATATATTTTAAAAAAACGCTTTATCATATTGAATGTTTTCATTTAAAATAAAATACATTTGCTTGAGTTCTTCACATTTTTCAAGGAGTAAAAAATTCAGTATATATATGCTCCTGATGAGAAATTTATGTTTCTGGTTTAAATATGAAGTTTTATTTAGATATTTAAAATTCAAGAGTTAATGTAAGTCTGAACATGTTTCCACATTCTTTCAAAGGGCTTTTTTTCTATAGTATTTTTAAAAATTCACATTATAAAAACTGCCAGGATATACGAAGCCATATAACATCTCATTTAACAGGTGTCTCCACTATATTTTATATACTATGGCTCTTCAACACTCGAGAGAGATAAATTCTAAGATCTAAAATGTTTTTTAACAATGTATAAGCTGACTGATCATTTATTCATTAAGTTCAAGAGTCTGGTTACAAACCGATTGAACTACTCTAACGTTGCATGTGCTAAGTTAACGAGCCTGAGCCTCAATCACAATGCATAATTTTCACTTACATCTCAGTTCTTAGTTTTCTACCAGCCTTCTTCTTCTCAATATTTAACATTTCTCCTTTCTGTTATAGAGGTGGTTTTCCATACCCAACTTATCTATCATTTGTGACAATTAAAAGAAACTTCTTTTCTACATAATTATAGCAAAGGCAGAGGGGGAAATAAAGAAAGCATCCTTTACTTGAGATTCTATATAATTCCACCACGTTCACACTTATTACATTTCTACACTGTCAGGTCTTAAAAATGTGTTAGAAAACAAAGTATCTGAACCATGTGTGTTTAGTATCAGGAAGAAATACTTTGAGTTAATCATATGCCTTGATTATTTATTAAAAGATAATATAGAATGCTCATTTAAAGAATTATTTTTCTTTTCTACAATTTTACAGTTGAAGACTTTTTTTTCTGTTATTTCATATGGCTTAAATAAGGATACTCACAATACCACCTAAATTTCCCATTGAGGGAGGGTGGCCGCAGACCAGTGGTTCTCAAAGGATTGTTAGGAGCTGGTTAGAAATGCAAATTATTGGACCCACTCCAGACCTAAGGAATCAGAAACTCTGGATGGGGCTTGACAGTCTGTTTTCAACAAGTCCTCCATGTGATTCTGACACCCACAGCTACAAAATAATAATTTAAAAGTTTCTATGGAAATACTTAAATGAAACATTTACATTCAATGCTTTTGCAGTTGGTGAAATTTCTCATAGAATCTAAGTCTCTATCTACATACAGAGTGAAATAAAAAACTTAGGGAATTTAAAATAAATCAGATCATCATTAATAACCTATCTTCTAGCATCTAAACTAGACCCTGGGAACTAAATTACAGAAAAACACCTGTGCATTAGAACTTCCTAAGAATGGAAAGGGAAAGGATAGTATCACAATAGCCTTCAGGGGTACAGTTCTTGACTCAATTTTTAGTTTTGCTAGAAATCTAGCACAGAATTTCTCCTGCCATCCAGTTTCCTTGGTAATAGTCTCAGGTAAGATTTTTTTTTTTGAGAACTCATGCTAATGTCTGGAAAATGTCAGTTCTGTTCTTTTCTAAGGCAGTTTCCACAACTTTGTGGATATCCCAGTGTAAACGCAAGTTGTCATCTCAGGGAACATTACTGTGGAGAGAAAATCATCCTGCATATATTTCCTATTATATTTCCTTGAATTTCGTGAGAGATTAACATAATAAAAAAATTTAAAAAATAAGACAAATGATTGAAAAAGGGGTGTTATGTTGTTTATAATTTACCTTTCAGCTTAAGGTATAATTAACCTAAAATTGTAAGATGTTTATAGTGTACATTGTGATGATTTTATAAATATAGGAGTCTACATATTTTATACATATTTTATACATTTTAGAAGGATTCCCCTTATCCAGTCAATTAGCACATTCATCCCCCCACATATTTACCTTTTTGTGTGCAAGAACATTTCAGCTTTACCCTCGGCAAATTTCAAATATACAAGACGGTGTTATCAGCTCTAGTCACCATGTTATATATTAGGTCCTCAGGCCTTATTTATTTCATAATTGAAATTTTTTAAGCTTTTTACCAATCTCTCCCTATTTTTCCTACTCTCCACCCCCTGGCAACCACTTTTCTACTCTGTTTCTATAAATTTGACTTTTTTACTTTTTAGATTCCACATATAAGTGATACCATGTAGTATTTGTCTCTGTCTTGCTGACTTCACTAAACATAATGCCCTCAACGTTTATCCATGTTGTTGCAAATCATAGGATCTCCTTCTTTAAGGCTGAATAATATTCCATTGTATTGAAGAACACAGGTTGTTTTCATACCTTGTGCTATGAGTATGGGAACGCAGATATGACTTTGAGATAATGATTTCATTTCCTTTCAATATATAACCAGATCATATAGTATTACTAGATCTGTATAGTATTACTATATAGATCACATAGTATTACTATTTTTAAGTTCTTGGGGAAACTCCGTACTGTTTTCCACAGTGTCTATACCAGTTTACATTCCCACCAATAGTGTACAATGCTCCCCTTCTCTCCACATCCTCACCAGCATTTGCTATATCTTGTCTTTCTGATATGAGCCAAAAGGTGTGAGGTGATGTTTCCCTGTGGTTTTGATTTGCATTTCCCTGATTAGTGATGTTGAGCACCTTCTCATGTACCTGTTGGCCATTTGTATGTCTTCTTTGGAAAAAATGTGTATGCAGGCTCTTTGCCTATTTTTCAACTGGATTATCTGTGTTTTGCTATTGAGCTGTATGAGTTCCTTGTATATTTTGGATATTAATCCCTTACTGGATACAAGGTTTGAAAATATTTTCTCCCATTACATAGGTTGACTGCATTTTGTTGGTTTCCTTTGCTGAACATAAGCTTTTTAGTTTGAAATAGTCCCACTTGGTTATTTTTGCTTTTGCTACCTTTGCTTTTGGTATTGAATCCGAAAAAATCATCAAACTCCCTTGTCAAGGAGCTTACCCCTTATGTTTTCTTCTAGGAATTTTATGGTTTTGAGTCTTACATCCAAGTCTTTGATCCACTTGAGTTGATTTTTGCTATGCTGTAAAATATGGGTCCAGTTTCATTCTTTTGCATATGTCCAGTTTTCCCAACACCATTTATTGAGACTATCCTTTCCCCATAGTATATTTCTCTTTTGATGAAAATTAATTGACACTATCTGCATAGATTTCTGGGCTCTCTATTCTGTTCCATCAATCTGTGTCTGTTTTTATGACAATACTGTACTATTTTTATTACTACAGCTTTACAATGTAGTTTGAAATAAAAAAGTATGATGCCTCTAGCTTTGTCTTTCTCAAGATTGCTTTGGCTATGTAGGGTCTTTTTTTGATTCCATACAAATTTTAGGATTGTTTTTTCTATTTCTGTAAAAGACACCATGGGAATTTTGATTGAATTGCTTTGACTCTGTCGATCATTTTGGATAATCCATGAACATGAGATATCTTTATATTTTTTTTGTGTCTTCAATTTCTTTCATCAATGTCTTATAGTTTTCAGTGTTTGGTCTTTCACTTCCTTAGTTAAATTTATTCCTAGGTATTTTATTTTTTTTGATGATATTGTAAATGAGATTATTTTCTTAATTTTTCTTTCTGATAGTTTATTAGTTTATTAGAAAAGCAAAAAACTTTTGTGTACTGATTTTGTATCTTGCAACATTGCTGAATTCATTTATTAGTTCTAACAGTTTTTTTCACGGAGTCTTTAGGGTTTTCCATACTAAGATCACACCATCTGCAGAGACAGTTTTACTTCTTCCTTTCCAATTCGGGTGTCCTTTCTTTTTTCAATCTCTTTTTCTTTTTACTTTTTTTTTGGCTGGAACATCCAGTGCTATAGATAATAAAAGTGGTGAGAGTAGGCATCCTTGTCTTGTTCCTGACCTTAGAAGAAAAGCTTCCAGCTTTTCACCATTGAGTATGATGTTAGCTGTGAGCTTATCACTTATGGCCTTCATTATGTTGAGGTAAGTTCCCGTAATACCACTTTTTTGAGAGTTTTTATCATAAACAGATGTTGGATTCTATCAAATGCTTTTCTACATCTACTGAGTTGATCATATGACTTTTATCTTTCATTTTGTTAATATATATATCATATTGATTCATTTGCAGATACTGAACCATCTTTGCATCCCTGGAAAAAAATCCCACTTGATCCTGATGTACCATCCTTTTAATGTAATGTTGAATTTAGTTTGCTAATATTTTGTTGAAAGCTTTTGCATCTAGGTATCAGGAATATTTGCCTTTAGTTTTCTTTTCTTGTGGTATCCTTGTCTGGCGTCGGTATCAGGGTAATGCTGGCCTTGTAAAATGAATGTTCCCTCCTCTTCTATTTTTTGAAAGAGTTTGAGAAGGATTAGTATTAATTCTTCTTTAAATACTTAGTAGCATTCATCAGTGAAGTCACCTAGTACTATATAATTTATCCCGGAAATACTTTAGTCTAGTATGCTATACATGTGAAAACTCATTTTATGACATTAGTTAATATCTGAAGGACACCGATAGAGGTTACACAGGCTAGAGATGCTTAACTAGAATTTCTCATACTCTAATGCAAGCCCACACTGCAAAGTCAGCTACCTGAGCTCTTAGCTAATTTCTCTCATCAACATAAATAGTTGGTTAGTTGAATATTGGATATAATTTTTCACTGATGGAATGACTAGTGTTCAAGATATCTGAACACAATATATTATAATTGCACCTCCACTGTTATATGAACAAAACAGGAAATCTAAATATAGACGGATCCCAGTAACTATCCCTTTGGGTATTTAGACTTTGCATTTTGACCAGTACTATGGTAAATAGCTTATGAAAAGATTATATCTTTTCATGTGATTCCAATGAGATCAGCTGAATCCTACCATCAGAATATTGCCATTATCTGCCTCACAGGACCCTTCTAATAAGGGCTAGTCAGGTTCCTAAAAGAACAGAGCTGGACTGCAACAAGCTTATTGAGCAGGTTTTAAGACTTATTTTAATTTTAAATTATGCGCTACACATTAACTATGTGTAGCAGAGTTCAGTCTGAGACTTCCTTTCTTTGAAGCACACTTTGAGTTGGGAGATTTGGGGAGAAGAGCCCCCCTTCACCTGAACAGGTATCATCTAAGTCTTGAAGGTCAGTGAAATATACTCCTAAATAGTTCCTGACAATTGCAAATGACCAAATTGACTTAAGTTAGTTCCCAGCAGTGGACTGGAAAGAAAGTCAGCTAAGAGAATAAAGTTAAAAATGCCTCAGACAGCTGTGCTCTTTTCTAAAAGTAAATTCTCACAAGTAAAAAGCAAACCCTGAAATCACCATCTATGTATTTCCTACAGCTCTAACATTTAGATGTCAGGAACTTGCTTTTGGAATCCATACCATAGAATTTTCTATTCCTTTTTCCCCCTACACAGGTGTTATGACTCATTTGCAATAACCCACTTTTCATTGTGCTTTGTAATATGTTTCAATTCCTTTTAGATAAGATCCCATCGTAAGTACATATTTATTTGTATATCACTAACAGGACTCAGTCCATTTCCTCTTGTAATGGAAATCTGAATTGCTACCATCGCTCTGTATTTTTTTTCCAGTTGATGAGGTTTATTCTCAGAAGTAACCCTCCCACATATGTACTTCAGAAGCTTCTATCCATAACTCGTGCTTGTATTTATCCTCAAAAGTCTCAATATTTTTCAAGAATAAGATCTGAACCTTATCTAGAGAATCCTCATAGGAATGAAGGTTTAGCGCAGAAAATACTCACCATTTATCAACCTTGTATCTTCCTGTGTCAACTTGTCATTTAATAAACTTTTAATTTCAATTATTTTTATGCGATCCAACAGGACCTTTGATATATACACATTCAATACATTTTTTTTTTATATTTCCTTTTTTGGTAACATACAATGAAATTATTCCCATGATCCTTTACTTGTAAATACAGTACAGACTTTTTCAAGAGGTATATTTTACATTGGAGAATTTCAGTTCTTTTCTTTTTTTTTAAAGCAAAAACAAAAACAAAAAGCTTCATAAAGAAATTGTATGTGGAATCCCAATAGATAGTAGAGAGCAGATCCATACCCACAGAGTAAAGGCAGTGGGAGTCATGCCCAGTCTATATTCCCATATCTGTGAGCAGTGTATTCCTTCATCTCAGCTGCCCTGCCTGTCTCTCCGCCACCACATGTTAACAGTGTTTTTGTTTTTTTGTTTTTAAACAGAAAACCAGATGCGTGATTATCCACTGAATAGGACACTATGTGGCAACTCTATACACGTGCAGTTGCAAAAACAAGCCCCCGACTGTGCTGGCAAAGCCCACATCCAAGTGTAAGCAAAATGAGAAGAGCATGAACGTGCTTTTCAAAGTGCAAATTTTATTCCATTTAAAAAAGGATGTCCTTTTTCTGGGATTCAACCCTTTATTACTAGCGTTAACATTTTTTCTTTTATAATATAAAATAGGGAGATGGCTTCTACTCACTCTTTGAGACACTTCCTAATCATTTTTCCTTCAACGAAAACTGTTGTTGTCCTGTCTTCTGTTATCTTACATGCCCTTTACCTGTCACATGCTTAGTTGTAATTTTATACTTGTTTGTGCATTTGGGGGGTTGATGCTTGTCTTCCCAACAATGGGGTGGGCTCTGGGTGGGCAGATGCCAGCTCTTACTATCACATCCCCAGGGCCCAGCGCATCGCAGGCATTCATTCGATAACTATTTGCTGAATGCTGAATGGGTGGGTAGCCGAATGAGTTAACAGATGGCAGTTTAAAAAATCCTTCTGGGCAAAATAAAATATTGATATCTGCATCCTAATTTTTTTTAAAGGTTTTGCTGTTTTATGAAACTTTAAAGACAGTGAACCTCAGATATAGAATGAAAGGTTGTACCCTTCATGTCTCTCTGAAGTTCCTTTCATTATGCTTCTGTCAAATAATATCAGAAAACACAAGGCAGGAGCTAGGACACTGCACTCAGCGCGGTGTAGTCCTGTCAAGCAAAACACTGTTGGCAGAGCAGAGAGACTGACAGAGCCTGGAACGGGCACCGGGCAACTTTGCCTATGGAGTGTTTCTTGTTCTCCATCAATGCAAATGTCAGAATGCAGGGCAGGAGGGACAGAAGGTGGCAGCTAGCAATGATGAAGCCATCCTAGATGGCCATCCACAGAAAGGAAATGAAGCCAGGTGCCCTGCCTGTCAAAGAGATGCAGATCTGAAGAGGCTTGACTTTATAGTCGTGCAAAGGTAAGGTTTTGTAACATCTGACTTTCTGCTGGACAGGTGAATATTTGAGCTTTTTATATAAGATCAGAGGTATATTGAGGAAACTACTTGTGTGAGTACTGCTTTGGTTTATGCTGGGTGCTCTTGTGCTAATCTGACACTTAGATATAAGTGTTGCTCAGTATCTTGGTTGAGACTGTCTGGTTTTCTAGTATGAGCCAAGAGCAAAAACCCACACTGTCTGTTGCCAAACCCCAAATACAAATTGCTCTCGCTTTCATCCGAGAAGGAAGAATATCAACAAGAAGAAAAGCCTAAGTGGGGCCTGAGGGAAAAATACTATAAAACCAGGAAAAATAAAAAAGTACCCAGCAGATTAAAAAGAAGATAATTTCATTGAAGTTAATTTAATGTAAGAACTTGAAGGAAAACTTGCTTCGCACTCTCAAAAGATTAGAAGAAAATAAAATTATAGGAACCCATGATAAGAGAATAGGCCAAGACGAAGGAAGAAGATAAAATAAAGAGATTCGTATAAGAACACATACGATAAAATACAATTCCTAGTCCTAAAAATATTTGAAAAACCTTAAGCCAACATTTCACCCAATATTTAATGATGGAAAGCTAAAGATATTCCCATTAAAATAAAAAATAAGACAAAGATGCCATGATTACTACTTAAAGATTTTAAATGGTGTTAAGAAGGTTGTGGTTATCATAAGACACAGAAAAGACACTTATTAGAAAGAAGAAGTGAAAATTCAAAGACGATCTAACTGTCTGCTCAGCAATCCCCAAAGAACAAAATGCAAAACCTACTGGAATTAATGAGCATTCAATGAACTGGCTGGTAAAATAAACAAGCCAACATTCATCCATCCCACCTCCCTCCATCCAGTGGCTTTCTTATATACACACCACAACCAGTTAGAAAGTACAAATTGTCAGTTATGAAAACAGTCACAGGAATGTAAAGTACAACATAAGGAACATAGTAAATAATATTGTAGTAACTGTATATGGTGTCAGATAAGTGCTGCGCTTATCAGGGTGATCACTTCATAAAGTATATAAATATCTCATCACTATGCTATACACCTGAACCTAATATAATATTGTATGTCAACTGCTATTAAAAATAAACTTAAAAAATATAGAAAAGGAACAGAAAATTGCTCTGCTAGATTCCAGAATATACTATAAAGCTATAATAAAGTAGTGTGGTGTTCATGCGGGCATAAATGAACAGATTTATAGAACATAATAGCGTCCAAAAATACAATCCCACACATTAGGCATTTAATATATGAGTTAGGTAGCATTTCAAAATGGTGGTAAAAGGAAAGATCATGTAGTAAATGGCGTCGAAACAATTTGGGGAACAAAATAGAAAAGCTACTGTATACTGTACAATACAATCCAGGACTAAACATTAAAAATGTCATGAATTAATGTAAAGAAAATTTATAATATTTTCATAACCATGCAGTACGGAAATGCTTCCTAAAAAGTTTTAACATGCAAAAGCCATAGAGGAAAAATCAGACATATTTTAATACCTATAAATGTAAAACAGGTCATTGTAAAAAAAAATTAGCAGAATTACGGTGAACTTTGAGAAAATCTGGCAACGTGTAAAATGGACAAGGACATTGTAGACATTGGAATATTATCAGATTAAGAGCTCTTATAAATCAATAAAAAATTATAACAAACCAACAGGAAATTTGGCTAAGGGTATATAAATGGATAAAGGTTTTATACCAATAGATTAGAAGAAAGTACATTTGAGTTAAATAGTTCACTCTATACACCAAATTCTTGGACTCATTTGATATTTTTTTTCTGTGGGAGACTTCTAATTAAAAAGGCAGAAAGATAAAGAAAATAGGGAGATGCGGGGAAAAAATTAAATTCTCAATACGTACTTTTTATGTCATTATATACCCATAGAAAACAGTTAGGAAATATAAGAACATACTTCAGTAGTCATCTCTAGGTAATATAGCTAAATATAGTTTTTATTTTCTTCATATGGTTCTGTTTTTTTTTAATTTCTCTACAATGAACATATACTTCTTACATTATCAGAAATGGCTCTCTCAGATAGGTAGATGATAGAAAGAGAAAAAGACAGAGAGACAGGCAGACAGACAGACCTAGATAGATAGATATATAAGAAAACAAACAGATATCTCAAATCTTGAGAAAGAATCAGGGGCTGCTATGTACAACAAGTATTCTTTTCTCTATGATATCAGATGGCCAGGATGAAAGGCAAGAATGAAAGTTTTGGGGTTAACTAAAGTCAGCAGGAGAGATGAAAGTGCTAGCTGCAAGATGAGAATTACGTTAAGAAAAGATGCACATATACAAAGGTGAAGTAGAGAAGGCATTTGGCGTTATTCATTGGTTTATTTCAGGCAACCCAAGGACACACATCTGATCATCGTTAATGGGAACTGCCCAATGGGAGTCACGAGTCACATTTTGCATGCCAACAGGTACTCACTGCCCTGCATTCCAAACGGGGGCTGGCTCTGGGTGGTGAGCAGGGGTAATGGGGTGGCAACTTCACTTCATTTAGCTTGACCTGCCAGGTGTGCTCACCAAACCTTGTAACACATTTAGCTTCCCATGTTGCCCAGCTAGGAACATACACAGAGGAAGTATCAGCTGGTCAGAAATTCCGAGTATTTAGTACATGCTGGTGAACATCATAATGTATGACTCTAACATAAAGCAATCCAGAATTTGTTAAAAATTCGAAGAATTTGAGGGTAATATACATAGATTGAAGAGAAAGAAGCCGCCATATTCTAGCTAAAAGATGACCCATTCTTATGCCATATTATTTCTCCGTGGACTTTAGAGTGGTACAGATCTAGGTTCAAACCCCAATCTCACTGGCTCTGTGGCCTTAAGCTCTTCAAGACTCACATATAAAATTACAGCAGCAACCTCTACTTCATAAACTTGAAATCAGATTACAGGTGTTCAGACCTACACATGATTAACACCCTATGCTGGCCACTAACCTTTCTCATGATGCAGCAAACTAAGTGTCAAGGCCAAGAAGAATCAGGAATAGTTGAGGAAGATATTCTCTTCTTCCTTAACATTAAAAGAACAAAGCAAAACAAAAAGCCTGTCTAAGCATAGATCAAAGGAAATGCATGCAGGTAACAACTGAAGGATTTAACAATTTAAAATGTAAAACTTTTGTACATCAGTCTGTACTCTATGACTATCAATAAATTCTAGGAGAAAAACCATACAATTATCTCAATAGATGCTGAAAAGGAATTTAACAGGTAGAGACTTTCTTAACAAGATACATATCCTGAATTGAAAGCCAACGTAAGACTGAATGATGAATGTTAGAAACATCTTTGTTAATGTAAAAATCAAAATCCCCAATATTGCCATTAATTATTTAATATTCTTCTGAAGATTTACCAATGCAATAAAGGAGAAGGGCAGGTAAGTAGAATATTAGGAAAGACAGAATGTTATCTGCAGGCTATATGATATCAACTAACAGAAACTATCAGGAAGGCAATAAGGTAGCTGTTCATAAAATTAAAAATCAATAGCTTTCCTATATACAAATAATCCAACATCAGAAAACCTTATGAAAGAAATATTTCATCTACAAAAGCAAGAAAATACTTTATATAATAAAAATTAAATTCTCCGTAATATAAAATTAGCATTCAGCATGATTTCAATCAAAATTAAAAGGCAATATGTTTAAAATTTGACAAAATGATTCTGATGTTTATCTGGACATATAAACATTTGAGAACAAAGAAAAACTTGACAAGACAGAGCAATTAGATATTAGATATAAAAATGCACAATGAAACTTTAATAATTTGCATAATATGAGACTGAGAACAGTAGTAAAGAGACTTATTAGAAAAGAAAATAGAGGATCTAGACATAGACCCAATTAATATGGCTATTTGGCATATAATAAATAATAATGGTACTTCAAATCAGTAAGAAAGAAATACATGATGTTAAGATAAAAAAAGATACTTTTTTGGGAAAAAAAAATAACCTGAAACTTCTCAACTCACTCTTTACCATAGATAAAAATATATTCCAGATGTACTAAAGTTTTAGACATACAGTGTGAAAGCACACAGGTCTGGAATGACTGACTGATAGTGCTCATATTCCAAAATCTACTTCCAATTTTATTCATAAAGGCCATGTGACAAGATCAAATATTCACTTCCCCAGTGTCCCTGGCAGGTAGAGATGGCCTGTGACACACTTGCGGCCATTCGGACATCAACTTTTCGGATATCAAACTTTTAGCATGTCTCAGAATCACATGAAGACCTTGTTAAAACTGAGATTGCTGGGTCCCACTCAGAGTTTCTGATTCAAGTGGTCTAAAGTGGAACTGGAGAATCTGCATTTTAAAAAATTTCTGGGTGGTGTTGATTTTGATGCTCTGAGAAACAGACTTTGACAGTCTGTGATTTATAACATTACCACTTCAAATCTTATCATCGTACTTGTTTTTCCATTTCATAAAGAAAATTTGATCCAAATATATCACAATGGAACAGGGAGAAATCCCTGGTCTTGTTATAACCTGGCAAACATTTGTCTAATCACATTTTTGATGGGAAGAAAACTCTTTGGGAAACTGAATCGTAAATTCTGATCTTCGAACCTCAGCCTGGAATTGCTCAGTAAGATTGATGTGGAACCTGACATTGTAGGGTGGAGGAGAACCTTACAATTACTCTATACGTCCAAGCAGAGGCATATTCACGACTAATGTCACTGCCCCATCCCCTTTCCTGTGTACTTCAGGCTGAATCTTTCAGAGCCTCAGAGCCTGTTACTAACGTGACAGGTATGGAATACTAGAAGTAGTAAAGCAGTAACTTTCCTAGGACACTAACCATTTTTATACTAAGAAGCCTAAATTTTCCTTAAATTGGCATCCTGCCATGAGTTTGGAGGTGTTTCTTGTTTTGTTATGATACTCGATCTTTACGGCTGCTGTTATTGGTTATGTTCTATTCCTATCAGCTACACCAAAGCAAAGAGTAGTCTACGGAGAAAAACCTGGGGTCGAGCCTCAGATCATCTGAGTAATACACCTAAATTACTCAGCCCGAAGTGCTGACATAATTCACTTCCTGAAATTCAAACTCATGATATGAATCCCAAAATAGAACCATGTCGTAGACTCAAGAGCAGGTTTTAAATAAAACGCAAGCAAGCGCTTCTTACTTTGAGCTGTAGTCGCACTCTGGCCAAAAAGAATTGCCAACAATTTTCTCTGGAGTCCACCAGGCCCAGAGCACGCACTTCGTTGCGAATTCCAGAAATTATCTTGTCTACATCTTCATCACTGAAGAGATCCAGGATTTCTCCTGCCCTCAAAGGAATGAGTAGAATTACTAGAGGACCTCACAAATTTAAGTTTTAGATATGACCCAATGCTTGAAATGCTTTACAATACAAAGTTCTACTTAAATATAAAACAAGACTTTGAAATCGGAAATGCTATTTTTCTCTTTTTGTATTTACAAGACACACAACACATGGAGGACAAGTATGAAAAACACACCCACTAAACTTGTGCATGCAGGAATAACATTTACTTCACTGAACGCCCTTCCAAGTCACCTCACATCCATAAGCAGACTGAGAAAGCAATACACCTCAAATTAGTTGGGTTTATAGGTTTCTTCCCAAAGACTGCCCCAGCAAACATCTCAAAGACAAATTATCTCTCTTTAAAGTTCACTGAAACTACAGATAATTTGTCATTGGGGAAGATCTTTCAAGAACTGTGCTGGTTTAATCACCTGATGCCAGCAAGTCATTAATCAGCACAAGAAAGCTCTCATCTAGAACCTGGGCATCTGTCAGCAGGAACACAGTGGGCATGTTCTTGGCTCCAGTTCTGATGTACAAGTTGGCAAGATCTACCTGTAAGAAAAGGAGGCCATCATTCATGTTTTCTTAAAATGCTGACGCGACGCTGGGCTTACGCATACGAGCGAGCGCTGGCAGGAACTGAGTAGCTGTAATGTGAGAGCTGCATAGCGTTCTGTCTGTCTGTTTACATATTCTTTCCTCCCAGTGACCCCGTTATAGGGGCTAACAGCACGACATCACCACCATTTCTGGCATAGAAAGATGAGTGTCGTGTTTGTGGTTTAATGGGGCCCAGGGATAAAAACAGGCAGCTGCTGAACAACTAATTCCCTTCTAATAGAATGAAAATTAGTTCGGTGATGCCTCTGGCAAATGATGCAGTAAAAAGAAGTTTCTGCTCCTTTAAACAACTATTTCATTGAAAACACTGTTTGGTTATTTATTTGGTTTTGTTTAGTAATATTGAAATCCTGTGTTTTTTTGTTTTTTTTTTGTTTTAATTTCTGGTTTAAAATAGCACTTGCCACAAACTCTTAGTATTTGGTAAGTTCTGTTCCGATTAAAAAGCAAAAATTTATAAACACATGAGTTTCTTGATTGTTTTCATAATCTTATCCAAAACAGAAGGAATCTATTTGCACTTGTTAAGGCAGAATCTTTGTTCTCTAATGGTGTTGAATAGTAGGTGTGGTCAATGCAAAGGAAAAAACATATCTGTGTAAGCAAGTATTTAATAAAGTATTTTCTGAGCCAGGACTATAGGCTTAGAGGTTAAATACCTATAAGTATTTATAGAAATTTATTATTACTAATTTGACCATGAAGGAGCAGCAGCCGAATGTAACTAAATCCTCCCCGTGTCTGGGGAGGCCTTGGCCACATCCGAGAGACAGAGCTGACGTGGGCGCATTACCGATCTGCCAGGCTGAACGGGAGAAGGAGGGCCGATCGCCTTTACTTACCTGCAGTTCTTGGATTCCAAAGCCTTCAGTCAGAGTGATCTGGAAGACCTCGAGGCTGCACATGTAAGCTGCCAGCCGGGACAAGCTCTGCTTGCCACTGCCGCCCACTCCGATCAAGAGGGCATAACCCTGAGGGGACTGGAGGACTCGACTGATACGACACCTGGCGAGAGAAGATGCGCCCACTGCAGCATGAACCCTGGGACTATGGCTGTTTCATTTTTCAGATAGATACTCAATTCCAGTTTTTAATTCAGACCTTTCGTCTTTGTTCCTCTGCTTCCCATCAAAGATGCTGCCCGTATCTGCCTCTGCAGATACAGTTTGCTTGCCTAACAAACTGTCCTGTACTAATAACATCGTGGACTCTCTTATTACTTCATTACTCTCTACCAAAACTCAAGAAAGAAAACATGTCTAAGGCCTTTGATCTAAGCTTTGAGTTTTTTGATTAGCAAGAAAGAGCCCAACTTCATATCGGCATCCATAGCAAAGGGAGAGTGTCTTTGTGCCAGAAACCTTTGCTGTAGAAGTATGTTGGAAAGATTGGATCTGTATAGACCACCAAACATCTCACATGTGATTTACTTCATGCAGATTAAACACTTAACCTCTGTGTATGATTCTTACTTCCTTTGCACTGAAGCTTTCCCTGTGCCTCAAGCACTCTAGAAAATTGCGTGAAATCATTCCTTGTTCTATGCTATCAAAGACATTCTGAATGCTTATGCTGTTAATATTATTCCTACGCTTTATAGTTAGGAATAAGTTGGCTTTAACACAATCAAAACATGGGTTTGACTGAAGAAATATTTCATTATTGTGTTATAAATATTAAGAAAATTAACCAAATATAAGCATATGGAGGCCCAAATGCAAAACAAAAAGTATTGGACAGCATTGTATTTGCTCTGGGTTGCTTTTCTGAAATGAATTTAAACTTCAGGCCCTGAATGATCCTCCTAGATGGCTTTTAGAAAGCACTTCTTGGACAAATGAATTTGAGGTCACTTATACTAGGACCAGTGTGTGTGAGCATTTCCTGAAAACCTGCAATGACTGAAAAAGATAGGTTATTTTTACAAGCTCAGCCATCTTGTTAAATTTTACTTTACATAATCACACAACAAAACCACCCTGGGAAAAGCCGTACAATTCCTCTGGCATGAGTGAAACCCTAAGTTACAAAGCCGGGTTTTCATCTCATCTTAATGTATGCTCTGAGGTTTACAACCTCACGAGTTTCTCTAAGTGGCAAAGTCCCTTTCTACAGCCCTCAAGGACATGCTCTGAAATCATCTCTAACACTGAGGAAATCAGCTTCTAGCTCATAATCCCTGATCAAAGAACAGCCTTGCTTTTTAGGCCACTGAGAACTCCATGTTGAATGAAGGATTATCTGGGAAGGCCCCTTCCCTCTGCAGCAACAGGAGGGCTCTTTCAGCTGAGCTGTGACACTCACACACAGTGTACACTAACCCGACCAAAATCCGTGTTCCTAATATTGATTCTAACGGAAACTGTGTAATCAGAGGGTTGTGACTGCAAGGGTATCAATAAAATACTTAACATGCTTATAACTGATAACGAGGAGGCCTCTAAAGTTTGTCTTAAGACAGTTGGGCTAAATATTTTACAGAGTAATTCTCTTAAAAATTAAATTCCCCACATTTTTTCATCTATTTGGATTTCCTTCCTCACATACTTCTTTCTCTCTTGACTTGTTTTTAATCATGATTTCATTATTTTACTTTGCCCAAATGTCATTTAGGAAAAAGGCCAGGGTTATTAATTGAATGGTGTCCCTTCAAATTCATATATTGAAGTCCTAACCCCATGTATGTCTGAATATAAGCTTATTTGGGAATGGGGTCATTGTCATTGGTTCAGATATCATTCTAGAGAAGGGCGGGCCCACATCCAACACAACTGGTATCCTTATAAAAAGGAGAAATTTGGACACAGATATGCACAGAGGGAAGATGCCACGTGAGGACTGGAGTTAAGCTGCCACAAGCCAAGGAACGACCAGAAGCTAGGAGAAAATTCTGGAACAGATCCTTAGCAGCACCTTCAGAGGGAGCATGGCCTTTCTGACACCTTGATTTCAGATTTCTTGCCTCCAGAACTGTGAGACAATACATATCTGCTTTTCCAAACCACTCAGACTTGGGCATTTTATTACAGCAGCTGTAGTGCACTAATACTAGCCAGTGAGACATGATAGTGACTAGGGCAGTATGGGATGTAAGGATGCAATCCGCTTCCCATACAGCAGCAGCAACGACAAGCTGCTTAGACTATTCAACAAATCATGTCATCTCATGCTGAAATCTGTCCCACAGCTTCTCACTGAACTTGGAATATAACTGAAATGTCTTCCTCTGGTTACAAGGAAGTGCCCTTTATAGGTAAGGCCCGTTCCTGCCTCTCCATCCTTGTCATATACTTCTTTCCCCACTTTTTCTACGTGCTGCAGCCATGTTAACTCTTTTCTGAACATTCAGCCTTAGGGCCACATGAAATCTGCTCTCACCTAGAATGTTCTTCCTCCAGCTCTTTCCACACCTAGATCCTGCTTATCATTTTGACCTCGCCTTAAATGTCACCTTCTCACATAGAGACCCAGTTCCTCAGCCTAACGGCACTTTCTGATATTTTTCTGATGCTTCGTTAGGATCCTTATAAATATCCATAAGAATCACTAAAATACAAGCTCATCAAAAGAAGGGATTTTTCTGTCTTGCTTGCTGCTCTATCCCCAGTACCTAGAACAATATCTGACAGCGGGGGTGCTACAGATGGTTGCATAATCTGTGTACTGTATGAGATGTCCAGTCTAGGTGAGTAACAGACTTGTCAGCCAAGCTCTATACCAGAACGGGGCCTTTATCTAATTGTCTGCCGAGGAAACATACCCCTCTCCATTTCCTAATTTGCACAAAAGTATTGAATAGGCTGGTAAAGTTCCTGTTTAGCACTCGGCAGGCACTTAATAAACATGAAAATCAGTTTGAGTCCTTCTGGTTTCTGCCACTTATGAACTTTATATCTTTGAATGAGTCACTTATCTTCTTTCTTAAAATTCTACCTAATAGGGCTACAGGGAAATGGAATTGTGGCTGTGATGACACTTCGGAAAGATGTGTACCTATGTAAGACATTATTAAGATTGCAACATAATTAATAGAGACACTATAGTTTTATATTGTAGGGCGAATAATAGATAAGAACTGATAGTTCAGGGTGCTTAGTACGATCTATTGAAAAACAACAATCGTAGATACCTAGCCATTTTTTACTTTGTGAAAAAGGATCATGACTAGCCAACTCACACATGTTGCATGGCATCTTCAAATAAAACTAGGTGCATGGCAGCGTTCAGTTCATTGTAGTTGTCTAATGTCTCTGTAAGAATTGTCTTCAGCACCTTCCAATCCTTTACTGGCATATAACATGGATCTTCCCCACCATTAGCAAAGTGGCAATAGATGAGGGGTTGTTGAAGTAGTACATGACTGTCTACACCCTGTAGGAAGAGAAAGGAAAATATATGGTCATGTCAACCCTCCAGAATGATTCATCTAGGGGCAGAGTGGCCTGTCATGGATAAAGCTTACAGATCAATCCACAGGTACCCGGATGGAATGTTCCCAAGCACAGACCAAGTACATTCTGGAATCACAGCTGTTTGAGCAAGCTAAGCATTTGCACAATTTATTCACATCCATATCTAACTTCTGCCCCTACATAATTAATGCCAGAGCAAACAGCGACCTCTAACATTCAAACACTTACTTCGAAATATTTACAAGCAGTTTCCAGCAATTTTTTCTGAAACAAATCACAATCCTTTGTGTCTATCAGCTTATCTCCATAAACGCGAGAAGATTCATGAAGCCATAAACGTATTAAGTCATTTGAACCCTTTAAACATTCAGGAGAAGCAAATAAAATTCCCTTCAAAGCAAGAATAGGAAAAATTAAAAAGTCAGAAGTTAATGACATTCCAAGATAATATTTTCCTTTAACATTGTCTTTAACTGTGTACTGAATTTTCCAATTTATTGAGTTTAAAGAAACATAAATAGTAGTACATATACATTAGTAGTTTTGCTCCGATAAGCAACATTTAAAAAATTTATTATGATTATATTCATTTTTAGGAATGCAGCTAAAATTATTTCAAGAGTCAGCCCGGGAACTAAATACTACACCTGAGAATTTGGGTTATTAAGTTTTCCAACAGATTAATTTTCCAAAGCCGAAGTACAAACAGCTAACATGAAAATCGCAGGATAATTTTTTTTAATTTGGAAATTTTCTGATATCAGTTCATCTCTTTCATTTCACAGAGGGCGTATGTGATGCCAAAAGTAAACTGCCTGAATTCACACTTTGTGAGTACTAGCACCAAAACGTTTTGACTCCAACGCTCCCTCAACACTGCCCTTCGAAGTCTGGGAGAGGGTCAGCCTGCTCTGGACTCAGAACATCAAGGGGGTTGTAAAGAATTAGCTGCAAAAGGCTAATCTGGGAACGTCAGGTGCAGCTGACAGACGATATGAACGGTGAGTAGACAGGCCTCTCGCCCACATCAGCTACAGCCTTCCTTTCTTTTTCTTCTAAGATGGAAAATCTGCTTTTAAACAACACTTTATTGAGCACAATCTTTCAAGCAGGTGCTAGAAATATAAAGATGAAAAAGGAATGATCTGCATTCTCAGGAAGCTGTTGTCTAATGCGGTGTTATGGTTTTGAGGCAGTTGTGGAGTAATTTAGGAGAAGGTTATAAAAATACAAAGAAACAAAAGCCTCCAAATATAAATAAAGAAATCCCATGACATTTTCCACCTCTCTCGTAAAAGAACTTTAAATAGCTTTCCAACTACTTTTACTGTACAGCATAGAAAACATTAGTTGGACTTTTAAATAATTCCAGGTTTTAACTTGCCTCTTTGGAGTTCCTTTCTAAATCAAATACATACACACTGTCCTTTCACCAGGTAACCAAGGTTAAGTGTCAATGTCAAACTAAAATAATCTAGCAATTTAAGGAATTTTAACTTCTCTTGATGTGTGTCTAAAAATCGTATCACATAAATATGAAGAAAAAAGGCAAATTATCCCTCTTACTTGGCACAAAACAAAGCACTCAAATATTTACATAGAATAAATGAAACGGGGAGTCCGGGCTTCCCTGCTTCTGTTACTAAGTCTCTATGCAACCTGACAGGAAGTACTACTCTCACTGATAACACGGGAATAACAAATATGCCATACTTAGTTTATGGAGAAGTTTACGGTATAAAACGAAAGAATATACACCAAGTATGTAGCACAGTTTTAAACTAAGCTCTCTAATTGAATGCCATACTATTACTAGAATCGTTCCTCCGCCCAAGCCCAAGACTCATAACGGAGGGCCATCAAAGTACCTGGAAGATATTCGACAGGTCTCTCAGATTGAAGAGGTAGTGGAACTTAATAGCTGTGGGTAAAAAGCTCTGCGTCATCATCTGGTGGAACGCAATCGTTGCCTGAATCACCGTGGGGCCGTTCCTGAGAACTGACGGACTAAATGCTTGCTGCTGAAAATGGAAACTGAGAATTTGGCTATAGATGGTGTTGAGTGCATCCAAGGATGGAAAGTTGAATGCAAACACTGTGAAATGTCTCTGAGAAGAAAAACAAATATGAGATTTGCATAAAATAAGAATTATAATGGTACCAGATCAGCAAAAAAAAAAAAAAAAAAAATAATTTTCTGTATCCACGCCCATCGCCATTTAACTCTGTAGTGCCACCCACTCTGACTCTGGGCCTGTCTGTATGAATTGGCTGAGCCAACAGAATGAGATGGAAGTGACAATGTGACAGTCACTGTCAGAGGCTTTTGTCTTTCCACACACTCTCTTAAGGTTCTACCATTGCCATAAATTCTACAAGCCTACTAATGGATGAGAGACCCATGAAGCAGAGTCACGGTTGTCCCAATAACTCCAGCCAAAGCCACCCTAGGTTAGCTGACAGACAGTAACTCCCAGACATGTGAATGAGCCCATCCAAGATCATTAGTCACCTAGCCAACCCCCAGCTGACACCAGGTGAGTAAGCGACATTTAGTATTGTATGATGTGGTATGGATGTTGGTGGTGGTTATTATTTTTAAAGTTATATGCACACAAAAAACCTGCACATAAATATTTATAGGAGTATATAACTGCCAAAATGTGGAAACAACCAAGGCTTCCTTCGATAGGTGACTGGATCAACAAACTGGTACATCCCTACAATGATTATGATTCAGTGGTTAAAAAAAAAAAAAAAGGCAAACAAGCCATGGAAAAACACAACAGAACCTTAAATGCATATTTAAGCTAAGTGGAAGTAGCCAATCTGACAAGGCTACATACTGTATGATTCCAACTACATGACATTCTGCAAAAGGCAAAACTGTGGAGACAGTAAAAGGATCAGTGGTTGCCAGGGATTCAGCAGGGAGGGGGATGAATAGGGGGAGCACAGGGGAGTTTTAGGGCAGTGAAACTACTCTGTACGATGCTTTAGTGGTGGATACCTGTCATTATTCATTTGTCAAACCCCATAGAATATACAACACAAAGAATAAACCCTAATGTAAACTTTAGACTTCAGTTAATAACAACTTATCAAATATTGGCTCATCAACTGTAACAAATGCAGCACACTAATGCAAGGTGTTTATAATAGAGTAAAATAAGGCAGGGGGAATGAGAGAGTATATGCGAACTCTATACTTTCAGCTAAATCTGCTGAAACAGTTTGTAAACCTAAAGCTGTCTTAAAAAATAAAGTCTGTTTGATTTAAAAAAAAAAAAAAAAGCTTACATGCTTAACTAAATTCTATCAGGAGCCCTAATCTGTACTGAAAAGCACCAAGAATCAAAACCTACCATATTTCAGTATTATATTTAGGGGCCACTTGTGAGAGAGTGGTACTCAACACCCTACCTGTAGTCTAGGATTGATTGTGAAACTGCCCACCATCGGATTCATGCAGGTCACATACTGACAGTTACGGATTTCCTTAAGCATCACCTTCTGCCTGTCATACCTGAAAGAGAGAAAGCAGAACCGTAAATCCAAAAACTGAAGTTGACAGCATGACAAAATCCACCAGTTCATAAAAGGTTTCATCACCGATTGTCTCCTTTGACCTTTAAAATCACTCTGTGATGTTAAGCTTGTTAGCCTTGTCTCAGAGGTATAAAAACAAAAGCTCAGAACTGAAGGGCTACATAGCTCCTTTGATGCCAGAATCAACAACTGGAGCCGAATCAATACGTATATTACTGCTTATTGATTCTCCTGTGACTCTATTTCTGGTTAGATATTACCCACAGCAAGGCTGGGGGTTCTCCCTCTAGCTAATGGCAGAGCTCGCAGACCGCAGTGCCCAGGTATTACCAAATGGTCACATCCCAGGTCAAGCTTCTCTAAGTAATTCAGTGTGAGTTAATGTCTTAAAGAATTTAATACTTAAACTGGATAGTTTATGTTTCTAAGATATTTTTCAATCCAATTCTCCGCAAGATATAATCTATTCCATTTAAGATGATGAAAGAGAATGCCAAGTGAAGCCGAAAGATATCACAGAAAATGTTCCTCAGAAGAGAAAGAAATTGGGTTATTCTACCTTTTAAACGTTTATCAATAATTAATAATAATGATAATAATATTTCATAGAGAATAAAATATAGAGAATCACTTACCAGTGTCCATAATCAATGTGCTGACGAATCAGAGTGTGGGGCTGAACAGTGCCATATAAGTCCACTTCGGGAATATTCATGTCATCAATAAAATAAACCAATTTTTTATTTCCTCCTGGACCATAGTTACGACCAGCTTTTTTCTCTAGAGGTTTCTCAAGGATTCCTGAAACAAATAATTAGTTCTGTCCACCAGTCAGGTAAAATGTAACCTTCTGTCCTGTGTCCTTTCTTATTTTTCCTCATCTGCTGTCCATTTCATCCACTCTTCGGCTTCAACTATCACCTCTGCAGTTTAATACCAGAGCCATCTCTCTGGACACCTCCTTCCGTGTGAGGCTCTCTGGCCAACCCCCCTCCTGCTGCCAGGGCTCACCTCGCCTGTCCTTTCCTGGACAGTCAACGTCTGCAGCCTGATATCCCCTCTGAGACAAACCCGTTGCTGATCTGAGCATTTTCCTCCCCGTACCCACCACGATGCATGACTCACTGCCTGCCCAGGCACAGCCTGACCTCCGAGTCCTCCCGTGTTGCCCTTGCACGAGCATCCAAGGACAGCTCGAGACATCGGAGTGCGTAAGTATAAGATAATGTATGCAGACCCTATCTTTCATACATATTGATTTACATTCCTTCATGTGCCTATATGACTTCGTGTTGATATGTCTGAGAGAAAATCATGAGTGCAGAAAATCCTGAAGAATGTGTGTCTGAGATACAGTATCTAATTACTTGTTGAACTATAAATAGCTTGAGGATAAGGAACTGTATCATGTTGCTGTACTCCTGATGACAACCACAAGTAATGTGTTAAATAAATAAATAAATGTATGAACAAAGAAGAATATAATGAATAAATTAACAAACACCTCTTTCGAACCGTGACCTGCATTTCCAAATGCTTGCGGGGTATCAGTTTCTATCAGCCACTGGTTCCTAGATGTTTGGCCAACAGCAAATATGCCTCTTCCCCACTCAAAGGCACCTTTTCCTTTTTGCCTTCTGCGCTCCTGTTTATGGGATCGACACTCTCCTAGTCAGCCAGATACAAAGCCTCAACATAATCTGTCTCTCCTGGTCCCCGATCTGCTCGACCACAGCCTATAAATGGTTCTTCATGTCTCTCCCTGTTGGTCTCCCTCCACAATTCTAGTTCAGAGTAACATTACATTCAGCTAGTACATTACTCAGGGGGGCTGGTCTCCCCACTTCAGACTTCTCCTCCCAAAGTATAGCTTGCATCTTGTCAGTTTCTTGTTCCCCATCCATGGCTCACCGTTTCCTACCAAATGAAATACAATCTCTTCAGCTTGCATCTCAGCTCGCTCTCTCTCTCCATTTAAATTGTCCAACCACCATAGGTTGCCTAGGACTATCCCAGTTTTAGCACTAAAAATCCTAAGTCCAAGACATCTCTTCAGTCTGGCAAACTTGACAGAAGGGCATGCGATCTATAGTATAACTCCAACCCACGACTCCAGCTTTCCCCTCTACTTCTACGTCATCCCTGTGCTTCAGTCAACTTAGAGATTCAATTAATTGAATGTGTCCCACGATTTTCAATGTCATGTGTTTGCTTAAGCTGATTCTTCTATCTCAAATCCCATTTTTGCCTGCATACCACTCAAAGGTCTAAAATCCGAACTTTTTTTTAGAACAGAAAGGCTCTTTAGATTCCTCATGCTAATAGGCAATCTCTAAATCTTATTCATGCCTGTGTCCCTCTCAGGAATTAGCATGATAAACTCATACCACAGTCAAGTACTTTGTTCAACTATTGAATTACATTCCTAATCTTCCATTTACAAGTGATAAAGTGATCCCTTCTTTTGTGTCTGTGAATGAAAAACGTGTACTGGACACAATACCCAAGAAAAAGTAGATAAATAATACATATTTGCTAAAAGAAATGAACGAAATACTGCTAAGCAGCTTCATTCACAAAGACAGGGAAGAAAACTTGATTAAGAAAGATTACGGAAAAATCACTCTTAATCAAACTTGATTAAGAAAGATTACGGAAAAATCACTCTTGTCTGAGTTAATGACGTCAGTGAGTAATAAAATTTATTATTAATCTCCACTGATATTAGCTAAGAAAATACAACAACACACACTCATGCACACTCACAACACAGAAACCACATTCAGGGTAACCCGACGGGTTTAATAAACTACCGGACAGGCAGTTTTGCTGCCCCCACCCCCTACAATGTAACCCCACTATTCTGCTGGACCAAGTGACAGACCTACAAATATCAGCTCTTTATACTATTTCACTTCTACTACCAAGTCTACTTTGCTTGCCCTTCCTAACTCAGAGTGGCCAACATCAGTGTGGTCCTTTGATTACACTGATGCATTTATTCAACAGTTTAAAATTCTTCTTATCGTTCTTCTAAGACTTAATTAACAGCTCATGGCCTGTCATTTCATCAACAGTTTGAGTGAATTTTTCCTGAATCAATCCTTGACCTGAAAAGATAACCAGGGCACTCTTCCTTGAGTCTACCCTCATGTTGCTCAGGCTCCATGAAATTGATTAAAAGTAACTCAATGGCTTAGAGGCAAAGCAATGAACACTAATGATATACATTTTTACTGATGTAAATTTTTACTATTCTAAAGAGTAATAACCCAAATAAAGCCACGAGTGATATAAAAACCACAGTAATTGAACAAAGCGTAATTACCAAGAATGGTGATAAGTAAAAATCCACCTGAGACCTATACAAAATGTCTAGTCTAAAACCTAGAGAAGATGATCACCTCTTTGGGTTCCACGTGATGTCCCTGACCGTTCATGATCTCGTTTCTGGAATGTAAGCAGGAGAAATACTTACTCTGCAGAGCTGCAGAAGTTGTGTAGTAGTTGAAAGGCACGCGGGACACTACGTAATCCTCAGGGAGACTTGCCAGCGTGTCGCCTACAAAGACAGTTTTTCCCACTCCAGCATTTCCTACTAGCATCAGTGGTTGTCCTTTTTCAAGCAACAACTTGACAAAATATCTAAGACGAGTTGTCTCTGATGTGTGAACCAGAACTCTCTGGGGACAGGAGTTGGGGGGAGCCGGGAATACAATGAGAGAAAGGTCAGAGAAAGGCGTTTTGAAATTTTATATATGAACCAACATAGTTACTTTAGAATTGAGACCCAGTGAATTCTTCGTCAAAGTTGACACCAGTAGGAGATCTCAATTTTCCATTTACAATCGTCAGAGTTCAGATATCATAGCTTGAAGAGAGTCATTGGAAAGTGCCATCAAAGTGCCACAGCATAAGCCACTGATTTATATTTTCTATATTAAGTAACAGCACTCAAGGCTCCCTATTGCTGAATACTTACACTCTGCCCAACCTTGTGTTAGACACACCAGAGAAGAGAGTAAACATTTAAGAAACTGTTCACCACTCTTCAGTTGCTAACAAAACATTTGACAAGCCAAGTCACGCATAAATGAAAGTTGGTTGCAATGCTTTGGCCTAGTAAGATTAAGTGGCAAAATGATTCTGCACGATCCATACTACAGGAGTCTAGGGAAACAGTGGCTTTGAGTGGAAAAGTCACAAATCCAGAGCATATTTGAAACTTATGCGTTGTTGTTAACAAAATTTTATAACAATGTTTCTGCTTTGAAAATTGGCTATTTAGATACTATATCGATTCACAAAAAATTTGAGGTAGCTTACAGGAATATAATAAAATAAAGAATACAAATAAAAAAAATCAGTCTCAGGGAACTCAGACTAATAGATAAGATCAGGAAAAGGGGTAGCAGATGTAGATATGCCAGAAACAGAGTCCTGCACAGTAATTAAGAGAGAATTGACAATTTCTTGCATTTCCTCATGGCCACATTAAAACGAGGATAAAAAATGACTTGCAAGATTTGTATTGTTCATAAGACAAACACAAATGCTATAATGGAGAATGTTCTTCCTTACATGGACAGCATACGTTGAATACAACTGAATACTTCACAGATTATACAGAATCATGTTCATGATTATAAACATTCACTCTAGAACTTTGTTTTAATTCAATGATACCTATTAAAAGGTACCGACTGTTTTATGCTACATTAAACAGCCCTCTATATAGACCCTTTTCAAATTTGAGCTGCTTTTACAGTTTTTCCCCTCCTTTCTTGTTGCTAGTTGTCATCTTTGCTTTTTAATTTGGCTATTAGCTCTTTTCTCTACAAATTAATACCAATAATTAATACTTACTGAGAACTGAACGTGTGATAGGTACTATGCTAAGCACTATATATGCATTGTGCCACATGATACTCATAACAAATCGATAAGGAGAGTTTTGTTATTATTTTCATTTCAGAGATGTTGAAAGTAAAGCTTAGAGAACATCGATAACTTCGCCAAGGTCACTGTGAACCAGTAAGTCATAGGACTTGGATTTAAACCCACGTCTGTCCAGAGCCTCACCCCTGCCTTATCTACCACACGGAATGCACTTGAGAGCATTAATTTCTTGGTACCTCTTTTTTTCCCATATGTAAAAAGAGTAGTAACTGTCTATGACTTAGAAAGTTGTAAGGATTAAATTAGTTAATTTATGTAATGTGATGTAAAAAGGGCCTGACACAGAGGAATGTAACATTAGTACTGGCTGCTATTACTGAGTCCATATGGTTCTCTTCCAGTATGTGAAGAAGCTGTTAATCAAACTGCATTTGATACAACTGTGTGTAAAAGTCCTGATAGGTTCTCCGCTGCATAAAAGATATCCTTGATCACGTGCATCAACCTTGTGAGACCAGTTTCTGGTCTTTGGTTAGTTATGAATTCTCACCTTTCAGCCTGCTAGATAACGTTAGCTAGGAAGGTGAGGTCTGAGTAGACTGAGCAAAAACAGAGATTTCCAAATAGACGAGGCAGAGGGAGCAGACATTGTTGTTGCCTCCCAACACCTACCCATTTCTACATGGCTTCATGTCAGAGCCCCCACTGTGTCAAGTCTCGACACCTCTACCCCATAGCCATGTGCTTCAGGGGAAGCTTGGCCCAACCCCTACAGTGCTGTGATTTGTCAAACCCTGTCACCCTGGCCTGGGACTGGGTTAGGGCTGGCATGACGTCCCTGGGAACTAGATGCAGGAGGTGGTTTGCTCTGGGGCTTCTGGGAAAAGTTTCCTCACTCTGAATAAAAAGTTTCCCTCTGCAGGTAACTTCTGGGTCACTAGAGCCCTCTGGAGACTGGGAGGGATACCAGTCTTAAACTGAAACCGGCGTTAAGAGCAGAGAGGTGGGAAGATCTGAATCCTTGGTGATATCACCGAGTCACAGAATTAATCACCCTTGGAGCCATCGTACCCCTGAATTTCTTGTTTGTGAAATAATTTCCTCATGGCTAGGTGTTATTGGTTGAACTGGGTCTTCCCAAAGTTCCTATGGTGAAGCCCAAACACTCAGGACCTCAGAATGTTACTGGATTGAGAAATAGGGTCTCTAAAAGGGTGATTAAGGTAAAATGAGGTTGTTAGGGTGGGCCCTAATCCATTCTGACTG
Source organism: Pteropus medius (assembly GCF_902729225.1). Taxonomy (NCBI): domain Eukaryota; kingdom Metazoa; phylum Chordata; class Mammalia; order Chiroptera; family Pteropodidae; genus Pteropus; species Pteropus medius. The sequence goes on along the minus strand of NW_024342467.1, from coordinate 10,164,854 downwards.
GAGTTCTTACAAGAAGAGGACACTTGGACATAGTTGGAAACAGTGTCCAGGGATGCGATGCACACAGAGAAAAGGCGATGAGAAGACACAGCAAGAGGTGGCCACCCACAAGCCAAGGAGAGAGTTCTCAGGAGAAACCAAACCTGCCATCACGTCAGCCTTGGGACCTCCAGCCTCTAGGACTATGAGATAACTCCCGATGTTCAAGCACCCAGTCTGTGGTATTTTGTTATGACTGCCCTACACAAACAGAGTAGACCCCTAATCTAATATGACTTGCTGTTCTTATAAAAAAGGGAAATTTGAATACAGAGACACAAACACAGAGACAACGCCATCGGAAGATTGGAGATATGCTGCCAAACACTAAGGAACACTGAGATGGCCAGCAAACCACCGAAAGCCAGGAGAGGGACACGGAACAGATGCTCGCTCACAGTCCTCGGAAGGAACCAATTCTGCTGACACCTTGATTTTGAACTTCTAGCCTCCAGAACCATGAGGCAGTTTCTGTTGTTTAAGCCACCTAGTTTTGTGGTACTTTGTTACAGGAGCTCCAGGAAACGAATTCATTGGGTTTTTTCATTCGACACTAGCTGCCTCCTAATTAATGCCATGGAAATCACCTATATTGTATTCATAGAGCAGTACTTGAAATAGCTCCAAAATGAATCAGAAGAACACAAGTTTGAGAAAAAAATACAATGGAAAAAAAATGGATTGAGGCAGAATAAGAAGATGATGAAAAAATAATTTGACATAAGAGAAACGTGGGAGAAGATGTGACGAAAAACAATAAAAAAAGAGATTCACTTAGATTTGTCACCTGCCATGTGGATTTGAAACACGAATTGAGGAGGTTAACTCATGGGGGGAAGGGTTAAAGGAAAGAAGTTGTATGTCAAATTGCTGTCTTTGAAATGCAGGATAAGGTCAGAAATAAGAATCACTAAACTATAGACATACATCTCTAATTTTTAATAAAATTCACAATGTTTCTAGGAAAATATAAAAAAAGCTGTTACCACAGAATTAAGTTGAAATTTTAAATAAGAGGTTGTGGTTATATAATAGTCATTTCACTAAGTGTTCCTACAACCAAAATTCTTCTCTCCCAGGAAATATGCATATGCTGACCACATCAATAATAACTGATCCACCAGTAATTTATCCATATGTATATGCTGACCATATCAACAGTAATTTATCCAACAATAATTTATCTATCTGGAAAGAAAGGATTACTAAGGAACAAGCAAAATTTCTCAAAGCACAGTGTGGCCTGAAAATTACTGTTTCACACACTTACCTGCAGAGGTATATCTGGATCCATAGTAAATTTGGGGATTTTATCAGCCCAAGGCAAGAACTTCTTAGTTTTGTGGTCCAAGTAATAATCAAAGATTGTTCCTTGGGATGGAAATTTCACTGCTTTCATCTCTTTATGCCACCACCGACTGAATTCAGCCTGATAAGCAGAAATCTAAGAATAACAAGAGAAATCCTTATTGCAGATTTAAAAGTAATTCTGAACACACACAAAGCCCCTCCCAATCCTGCTGAACACACAGTGTTTGCAGTGTATAGAATCATAATTACAAATGGGATTAAATAACTGACCCAACAAAAATAAATAACTACAAATAAGTAATAACAAGGCATGATATTAGAGAGGCAGAAAGCTATAATTGCCATTTACCCATCAGGTACAAATTTTCTGCAATAATTATTAACTTAAAAGGCAAAGTAAGGTTAGGTGAACCTTAGATTACCCCTGGGTTATTCAATTTAACAAGGAGCTGTTATGCAAATTAATATGCTAGGTACCATAAGACAGTGGGTATAAAATATTAGTGTGCTGATTTCTACCAATATTCACATCGATTGATGGTAAATGAGAAAAATAAGAACAAAAGAATACTTTTAAAAATTGGTAATGTTATTTGATTTCGATACTGCCCTTTGAGTTTCTATCCTCCCTGGACCTTTTGGGGTTAAAATAGCCATTCCTTTATAAAATTATGATAATTGATAATAAATGGCCATTTTTATAAATGCCCTTATTTAGAAAAGTAAAAAGTAACCCTATTTCATTCTTTCAAATCATTATTGAAACTTTGTTGATCTCTGAAATTCCAAATCTGGGAACCCCTGCCATGAGGGATGGAGGGACAAAGAAAGGCATGGACTTATTCTCCCAGCAGGGCACCACTGAGTGGTCTAGCTGAAAACTCCAGAGAGACAAACTCCTGTCCTCCAGAGAAAATTACAGTGGTAGGAAATAGGCTCTCTTTGCTAGAAGGTCCTTGTTTTCATATGATGATAAGTACAAGTCCTTTGCTGCTAGATTAGGGTTTGGAAAGTAGAGGAGAGAAAATGGCAAATGCGTACTAGCAACTAACAAACCCTTCTATCCACAGGATGACCTGGCAGAGTGAGTTTTCATGACCTCTAAAGACATTGTATGTATCCACTGCATTCAGCAATCTCACACTTATCTAAGACCTCAACGTCCAGCTTCTCCCAAAAAATTCTTAAACTTGCTTTTACTTTAGTGTCTTTATGTCTTTGGACTATGTATGGCCCACTTTTTGTACTGGGCTGATCACACCCATAAGTAGAGGCAGACAAGATGCCTGGAGGACAGCAGAGATGAGAGGGGAGATCAGACTTAGCAGGGAGAGCTCGCTCCACCCTCCAAACAAGCTCGTACTCCTACATACTGCCACTCATTAGTTAATGAGTTTAGGCTCATTTACGTCATTTTCAGATTGGTGGTACAGGGCATTTTAGCATCTTACAAAAGTTGGTCTTAAATCAAGCTGGTTCAGAAGGTATTACTTGTCTGGCACCATTCTCTGTAGGCAGAATACATACGACTTCTACTTTATATCAAAATTTGCTTCACTTAGCCACTACACTAGCAAATTGATTTCGGTGAGAAATTTTCGATTCGTCAATTAACTCAACCAAAATGCATTTATTCTAGAGAGCCGAAGAAAACTAATAGGGTATCTGCCCTTAAAGAGTTTATGGAGAAGATAGAGGGGAAGACACGAAGAAACATAGTGGTAGGAGAGCTTGAGCAAATAAATGCAGAAATAAATAGGTACCTTGAAAGTGAAGTTTGCTGTAAGGGAGAGCAACAGCGCTGAATCTATCTGAATTAGATGTTCAGGAAAGTCACCTTTGAGAACAGGCACAGATTAGGGAGAAGACTCCTCCAGGAAGCAGACCAAGGGCAGCATGTGCAAAGATCTTGCGGTATGACATAATTTGCTGCATTCGAGAAACTGGCCAGTGCAGCTGGGGGTGTGGG
>NW_024342467.1:10053906-10160424 GCF_902729225.1 Pteropus medius | reverse complement strand
AGGAGGCCAAGTGAATACCAACTTTATTTATAGATACGATTTACGGTAACCTAGTGACAAGAAGCAGAACTGGGTCAAAGGTTATAACGACCATGTATTTTAGGACCTACAGTGAATAAGCCAATGGAAATATGGGTCACTCTTGGCTGTGATGCCCTCCAAGTTAAATTCTCTGTTTACATCTGGAAATATCTGGGGAAGCCTGGAAGGTGTGTGCCCTCTATGTTTAATGCAAAGATTCTGGGGTACCTGCCGAAGCACTATGACCACGAGAGGTCCCGAGGTGCCCTGGAAGGCGTGGCATTGGAGACATGCACGGGTCGGGATCCTAATGACGTCATTTCCTGTCAGTGTAACGTTGGTCAAGTTACTTCACCTCTCGGAGCTTTAACTTTGTTTGCACGATAAGAATACCGTGAAGAATTCTTGAAAAGATTACATGAGAAAATCTATAATGAGGTGCACGGTGGAGATCAGATGTACAAATTTTTAAAGTTGAAAAACTCCCGCTTTGTACTTTGGCAAGTCTAAGCAATGGGTGTGAGTGTGTACACACACTTGTGCAAGTTCTTATCTTAAGTGTTTGCCCACAATAAATCAGAAGCCACACACGGGGAACGCCATGCAGGCATGATAGTTTTGCTTTAGGCTGAAGGAAAGACCAACGGAAAGGAATAGGACTAGCTCCCTGGGGAGCAAGTACGAGACTGATTAGAGGTAAGAGAGACTAGAGAGAGGAAAAACAATTTGAAGGTTATTACGGGCTATGGACTGAATTGTCTCTCCCCTCAAATTCATACGTTGAAACCCTAATCCCCAATGGGCTGGTATTTGGAGGTGGAGCCTTTGGGAGGTAATTAGGGCAGATGAGGTCCTGAGGTGGGTTGTCATGATGGGATTAGTGCCTTTCTATGAGGAGACGCAAGAAAGCTTTTTCTCTTTCTCTCTCAGCCATGTGAAGACACAGTGAAAAGGCAGAGGGTCCTTGCCAGAACCTGACCATATTGGCACTCTGACCTTGGACTTCCAGCTTTCAGAACCAAGAGAAAGTAAATTTCTGTTGTTTAAGCCACCAAGCATATGATATTTGCACTTTATTTGTGCAAAGCTAAGCTAAGACAGCATGAGAGCCCAGGTCAATCTAAAAACATTCCTGAATTAAGGCTATAGGGATGGAAAAGAAAGAGACAGACTAAACAGGTAATTTGTAACTGACACTGAAAGGATCTGATGACCGTCAGACATACAAATAAGGAAGAGTCATGTCTCCCCAAGTTTTAAATGGGAGCATCTGGAAGGAATGTGAGTAGCACTGAAGAAAAGAAAAAACAAAAAGGAAGAACAAATCTGGGGGGTGGGGCCGATGAAGCGCTCTGTGTCAGGCACGCTGAGAGTGCCTCACCTGTGGAACAGCTCGCTGGCAGCACCTGGTCCAGAGGCAGGTGGAAACAGAACCTTGAGCTCAAAAGTGAGATCTGATGGAAGGCTCTGAATTTGCCAGCCAAGGTTAGAACAATCTGCCTGGATGAGCATGCTTGGATAATGCACAGGCGTAGAAGAAAACAGGGCAAGTAGGACAGATTTATGATAATAAAAATGTAGGAATCACATATATTATTCCCCCCAAAATGATACTGGTTCTGTGAACTATTTCCAAACATACCTGATCTTGTAGCAGAGTGCCTCCAAATGCCCAGATACAAGCAAAGACAAAATAGACTTCATAAACTTCTTTCGGGCTGTCAGAAGGTACATTTTCAGGAGTCAGCAAGCATTCCAGGAGAGCACAAATAGTCTACAGAACAAGAAACAGCCGTTCATTTAGGGCCAATTTTTTTTTTTTTAAATAATGGAGTACATTCATAGGACTTATTAACAAATTCACTTTATCCTAATGATATCATATAATTTTCCCCAGCTCTATGATTTGCTGCACTGGGAGAGACAAAATTTACTGCCTTGAATTTCTATGTCAGGTGGAAAACCATTGCCATTTTTAACCAACTGGTTTTCTAAGTAATAGCAAACTATTAAAAAAAACCTAAAGTCATAAATTATCCAATTAATAATCACTGTCATAAACATAAATACATATAAGCAAAAAATGGGGATATATCTGTTCTTTCTATAAATAGGGAGACAGATTACTCACAGTAGCCTATAACCCACTTTCTCACTGACAAACCAAAGACATCTTAACCAGTGTTGCCTTACAATATCACTGGGAATGAATGAATAAGATGCCACTGGATGGAAAGGTTTATGTAACTATTGCCTTCTTGTTGGACATTTAGATAACCCACTTTCCCTTAGTGCTCTGGCATAAGCCACCTGTTGTCATAAATTTAGAAAGTCTGGTAGCCTTAGCCTGTGGCATTTTTTTGGACACCAGGCTAAATTTAGCCTTGGAAGAAATGCTGTTCAGGAACTTGTTCTTGATACCCTTGGTAAAATAGCGATGTGCTCCACTGGTCTGAAACCGAGACCTGAAGCTCAGGGCTCTCGATGACCAGGGGAACGTGGCTGCTGTGAAGGCCTTTCCCGTACGAAATAACAACCAGTAATAAACATGTGTTTGAGCTAGATCCTACAGCACAAAAATAGCTGTCATTACACTTCTCTCTAGAGAACATACAAATGGCCAACAAATATATGAAGAGATACTCGACATTGCTAGCTATTAGGGAAATGCAAATGAAAACCACAATGATATGAAATACCGCCATTTGCGACAACATGGATGGACCACGAGATAATCATGCTAAGTGAAATCAGCCAGACAGAAAAAGTTGAAAATCACATATCACCTATATGTGGGATATAAACAAATGAACAGGACAAACAAACAGAGACTCATGGACATGGACAATGGATGAGTGGTTACCAGAGGGGAGGGGGAAAAATAAAAAAATAAAATGTTAAAAATGAAAAATATAGTTGTCATAAATTAGCACTGTCACAGACTCTCAGAACTCTTGATACCCTTTCCCCTAGTTTCTGCAGGCCGAAACAGATTTTTATCACTATCACATGCACAACAATGAAAGCTACATCGAAGCACATCAGGACTGTGGGCGTGCCCTTCCCTCTCAGCCATGAAAGTGAGGGAAAATTCATGGTAACATGAGAGATGGGTCCTGGAAATAGTTTGGAAATGCTTTTAAATAGTTGATCACCTATTATGTTTTTCAGTCGTCTTGCTTGATGTCTATCTAGTGTTTTATATCGTGCCACAGTTGCTAATTTAAAATCATCTTCTAATAGAATGAAACTCACCAATTTATCAAGAAAAATAATACAGTGCTGAGGCTTTGCCATTTCTCAGTAGAAGCTATGTTAGTCTAAGGAACTGTTCAAATCAGAACAAAAAAGACCAGTCTTAAGTTATTTGCTGATTAGAATACACTAAAAATGCATATGATTTTTCTATCTTCTCCCAAGCACAGTACTTGGAAAACATTTTGAGCTGTCAGCAATTAATAAAATCATACTTTGGTACATATTCTGAAAGAGTTAATACATCTTACTAAACCGAAGCAAAGAAGTTTCATATATTAGAAAACTTCTTAGTAGGTTAATTTCTTAAAGTAGCCTTTTTAAACTCTTCTCTTTTATACTCATTTTTGTCTCAAATTCCTATCCTTATAAGTAATCACAGAAGAGAGACTGTTGTATAAAACAGCTAAAAAGGAGCTGAAGATAAAATGCCATTTCTGAATACTACAAAAGGAAGAAGTGAGAGCAAAAGTCATATTAATTCCTACTGACCTATTTTCACACTACTCTTGAATGAAAAAGTTCACACCACAGAGAATCGCACAAATATACAAGTCAACTTGAAAAAGAACACAACCATACTTTTTACACCAGAGGAAGTCTAATTAGGCTAACCACATAATTAATTCATTATGAATAAATTCAGACCTGCTTTCAGAAATAAATTATACCTCAGATAATTACCAGGGAAGACTATCGTTTACTTAATTGGTGTGTGAATTATCCAAAAACCTGAACTTTCTTTTCTTATTATGCTTGTGACTATTTCTAATTTGTTTGAAATTAGAAATAGTCACAAGCATAATAAGAAAAGAAAGTTCAGGTTTCTATTCAAATGAATTTGGTAACATAGTAACTTAATGGTAACACAGTACTTTGAAACAAATTTTGCTCTTATAGAAAAAAAAGTATCTAATTGTAAACGTTTTGTGAAATTTTATACTTATAAAGGCTGGGGACAGTTTCTCTTCACACTGAGATTGAGATCACAACCTTCATTTCTATGTGCCATAAATTATTTTCACTCGCTTCCATGACAACGTATAATATATACCCTTCACTTTTACCAACTGTCTCACAATGAGTGTCTGGAGGAAAAATGTATCCTGGGAATATTATAAACTCTCCATCTAGACTGACCTGACTTTAGGAATATTTGCGGGGAGGGGAAGAAAAGAAAGGGAACAGAGGGCGCGAGGTCTGGGGGTGGTGGCACCTGTGTGGTAGGGTTCGGTTCTTTCTCTCACCCGTTGGTCAGCATCTTTAATTGCACAGATTTACTGTATTCAAAAACATACTGAGCGCCTTCTCTGGGCCAGTTTATTAGGTGACAGAGGAAAATAAATATGGCTGCTACAATTTTGTTCTTCCTATTCTATTCGAATATACTTGGAAGGAACACATGATTTAATAAAGACATATTTGGTATCTATTATGTGCCTGAAACTCTGTAAATCTCTTAGGATATAAAAATGAATAAAAGGTGGTGTCAGCCCTCTTGGTTACAATCTCGAGAAAGAGACCTCAAGCCCAAATGATAATAAAATGTGATGAGTGTGTGACAGAGGTGCACATAAAGCACTCGGGAACCTGGGTGCTAGACACCAGAGGACAAGGGTTGCATAAGTTTAACAACTCCAGAAATCTTTCCATCTTCTTGATCAAGCAAAGTCTTCTGTTGTCTTGATGAAGACACAGTGCCACATCAGGACTTGAATGTTACACGGTGTAACTGAAGACAAACCTGCACCAGGCTGTTCTCTGGAATTGAAGTGATGGTTTTAAAGCTTGTTCTCAGCTTATCCAAGCACGCAGGAACATATTTATCAAAAAGAATTGTTAAATTGGCCTTTTCTGATTGATGCTGCCTTCTGTCTATCCAACTGGCCACATACCTGAAAACACAGAAAAGCTTTTACTGAACGCTAGGCTTGAAAAACAGAATTCTGCCAACTCAAAGCTTCCCCCTTCCACACAGCTTGGTGTAATACTTCAGGAGCATGTTTAGTGAGTTCATTCTATTTCTCAAACTGCAAATATTTTAAAATGACCCTTTAAAATTTTGTCTTAATGGCTATTTTTACCTTAATGAAAAGAATGTAAAAGAAACTCCTAATAGCACTTTGAAGCCAAACACAATAGAGTATAAGTAAGTAGGCCATTACTGAGCACTTATAAGGAAGTGCAGTTTGTCATCTTCGAGAGGAGTGAAACTACTCTCATAGGGTAGGACTTATTTATGAAAACAGCTTAGAATTTTTCTTGATTAATCTTGGCATCAATTATTTAGTAATAAGACATCAGTTACAAATAAAAAGGTGTGAATTCCGTAGAAGCTATTTCAAAGTTCCTCTTTTTCTTCACTGGACTGAATGTACTGCTACCTTATAGCTGATAATGTATTTCCAATAAGTGGCTCTGAAATGGTATCTCATGCTTGGGTACATGTGTATTAATCTGAAGTCTAGAAAATGTTATCAATTTTTATAAACTAATCTCTCTAACATAGTAATGAAATAACACTTATCAAAAAAATGGAACATGATTTAGTAGCATCCACAGTAGTCTTTGGGGAGACACTGTATAAGGTTAAATGAAAAATAATTGCTCAAAAAGTTCTTGTCAAATAGGAAGCAGTGATAATAAAAACATTTAGCTGCCAGCAGAGAAGCAGTGGGACCAGACCAATTACAGCTATACCTTGCTTTAAGCAAATCAGATTTCACATTTTCAATATCAGAAGAAATTAAGGCAAGATGATTATCTTATCTTATCCCTTTGATTTTCACAAGGCTTCATAACAGAGTTTTATTAAATATTCTACTAACTTTACACTATCGTTAGATTTATATAATATCAATTGCCAAAGCTTTTTTAGGTCCACAGTGAACAGTTTTTAGTTGAAGACTCGAGAGAGCATCTCGGGGGTGGTAGTGACAGAGGGCACTGGGAATAATGGAAAACAGGTGTTAGTTACTGGGGACAAAGGTGTGAAGGTCACACATATACCCCTCAGCTACTCATTTTACTGCATATCAGCTGCCAGAAATGGACTCAGTGTCCAGAGCTTACTGGGGGTGGGGGGCGGGAGTGGGGAGGGGGAGGTTGTTTAGGGAGATGAAACTCTAAAGTCAGATTGCCTGGATCTGCTTACCAGCCCCACCATTTTTTAACTTTGTTACCTTGGGCAAATTACTTAACCTCTCTGTGCCTCCAGTTTCTCGCCTGCCAATGAAAATGATGATAATATAGATTTCTTAGGGTCATTCTGAAGATTAAATGCGTTCTCATATATAAAGTGCTTAGATTAATATATGACATATAAGAAACTCTGATAATTTCTTACCAGACATGGAAACAACCTAAGTGTCCTTTGATGAGTGATTAGATAAAGAAGATTGGTACATACGTACAGTGGAATACCACTCAGCCGTAAGAAAAGATGAAAGATTGCCATTTGCAACAACATAGATGGACCTTGAAATAATCATGCTAAGCAAAATTAGCCAGATGAAGAAGGACAAGAACCATATGATTTCACTGATATGCAGGATGTAAAACAGAAAGCAACAAATGAACAAAACAAACAAACAAACTCAGAATGGTGATTACCAAGAGGGCAAAGGGTTGGGGGGAGGAGGAAGAGGGTAAAGGGAGTCAAATATATGGTGATGAAAGGACACTAGACTTTGTTATTAACCGTCACCCCAATAAATTTAATTTAAAAAAAACAAAGTTGTGGCTCCCAAAAGTTATCTTCCAGTAATCACTTTTGGAATCAGATTAAATTCCAGAGATATTCCTATCTTTTACTATCATTATTTGCAAGCTAAGGAATACATAGTTTAGTAGGCTCCATTTTCAGTGTTATGCTCCTTGTAAATAATTTTAATTTAAATAACTATAAATAAATTTAAATAATTCTTTGCCTCTATGTTTTTACCTCCTTATGCATTTTCATCCCTTTCACTAGAAAAGAAAAATTCTTGCTAATCATAATTTCAGAAATTTTCTTCTAATTCCTGTGTCTTTACTTCTCAAGATCTCAACAAACATATGCCAACTATCCAGGCTTCTTCCAGTAAACTTACTTAAAACTCAGAATTAAAATAAAATAGTATTTGATTTATACATATGCTGCTGTGATTTTAAGGATATTGTTTGACCTGATATGCTCCATATTTGTAAAGTGTGGATGTAAATTTATTTTTTATAATAGTTCAGCGAATTTTAACAAAAATATTTTAAGAAACTTAAGTGACATGGCACGATCTTAAGTCCTTAAATGGAATCCCACAGAGATACTGTGAACACAGTATTTCCTGATTTCTTCTACCTACAATATCTTATCGGTTCCCATAATATGAAGAAAATCTATTTCCTAATTTTGCTCACTGAAAATGTCTAGAAGCAATGACATACCAGTGGTAATGAGCACACCTGGCATCGCCATCCAACTCCTTATACAAAAAGTAGTTTCTTTTGGCTCCTTGGAGAAATGGCTAGATCAGGCCCAGGGTAAGGAAGGTCTGAGATAAACCATGAGTATCTTGTTTAACCAGAAAGCAAAGTGACCAAAGACTGAGAAGGACAAGTAGAAAAGAGCACGAAAGGAGCCAGCATAAAGAGGCTCTGGTGGGCAAGATTTGGGACAATATGAGCATACAAAAGAATAATGTGAGTAATGAGTTTTACCCATTGAACTAAAAGAAGCCATAAATAGAAAATGATACTCCTCAAAAAAAGGAGGGGGAGAGGAAAGAGAGAAAGGAAGGGAAGGAGGAAGAGGAAATATTCTTTACAAAAAAAATGTAACCTAACGGGGCGGGGGCAGAAGGAATGATTCAATTAGGAAATTGCCTCTTTTGCAACCATCAATGGGTCATTTTTCAAGACTTCTGCCTGTTTTCTTCAAAACTGTAAATGTCATGAGAGAGAGAGAGGTGGGGGAATATTTTAGATTAAAGATGATATTAGAGACAAGTAGATGCAATGCATGATCCTTGACACTTGATTTCTTAAAATGCTACAGAGGAAATTACTAGAGTAAGTGGGAAATTTTGAAGAAAACGACTAGAAAAAAAATCAGATAATATTGTCTCAAAGATAAATTTCTTAGGTATGTAAATTGGATGGTGTTCATGTAGAAGAATGTCTTAGTTCTTAGGGGATAAATGCTGAAGTACTTAGAGATGAAGTGTCTTAATGTCTCCGACTTACTTTGAAATCATTTAGCAAATTAAAAGTAGAAAATATATGTGTACAGCCCAAGAGAAAGTAAAACAGTAACAATTGATGACTGCAGGCAAAGAACATATGGTTATACTACTACCTTTTCAACTTTTCTATCATTTTTAACACTTCCAAGTTTAAAAGTTAGGGGCAAAAGAGAACCAAGATTGGTTTGGGAAATGACGTTAATCATTATATTGATCTCAAGGTAATTAAGGATTAAATGAGTCAATACATGTAAAGCTATCACTTTATTAGTATTATGACATTTGAGTAAGGTACTAAAGTAGCCAATAAAGATGAAGTGAAAAAATACCAGCCAGTCAGAAATAGCTATTTTTTTTTTTTTTGTAGTTTATTGAACGTTTCTGGCAGTAGGAAGTGAAAACATAAAAATATCCTTTAGAGAAGATTCCCATTATCTTGGATAATGACCTGGGTAGAACTTTTAGTCATATACATTAAAATTAAAACCTACCCATGGATCTTGGATAAAAGAAAAAAACCTCCATAAAAATAAAATCTAATGGTGAAGACAGACTCAGTTAACTTTCTTAGGAGTGTAAACTGGGTGTCTCTTTAGCTAACTTGTGACCTTTGACTGACCAGATAAAAGTCCTTCTTTAAACAGGGATTTAGACAGCTTTTGTTACTGAGATTGACTTACACAGACCTTGAGAAGTGTGATTGAGGGGTCCCCTGAAGGAAACGTGTGAGGATTGCCTCTGCTCCCCGTATGGGGCAGTGGAGGGATACTGGAGATTCGCCTTCAGCTAGCTCCCGACCTATAGAAACATCCTAGGAGATAGCCTGAATCCTGGTTGGGGAAAGGAGCTAGTAACACAGGAAGAACTCTCTATTTTAGACTTTTAAAAATCACTCCTTCCCCAGCCAAATTCAATAAAGCTTTGTTAAACAAAAAGCCTGGGTGTGGTTCTCCTTTGTTGTAGAGTTAAGAGATGAAACTCATAGTGAAAAAATCAGTATGCAGAAAAAGCAGCCTAAAAGATGCCTGATGCATCAGTCAGGCACCTGGCAGGGAAGAGATGTCATTCTCGAATCAGGTTAGTGATGAGAGATCAATAAAAGGACTACTGACAAAGGTGTGGGCAGGGAGCAGGGACACTGGAAGGGAGAGTGCCATGCCATGGAGAATGAGGAGAGGCTACTGCATCTATGCCTGCAAGGACAAGAGAATGAAGGACCACCTGAACCTGGAAGGCAAGAACCTTGGGGAGAGATTTAAGAGGAGCTGTGGCCTGCAGTTGAGGGACACAGTCATCCTAATGTGACCCTGCGGGGAGAAGCCAGGGGAATAAATAACCTGACCTCATCTCGTCCCTCCCTCTCATTTCCTGTCAAGGCTCCTCATTAGCCATACCAACCAGGAGCCAGAGGGCCAGGGGCCCACTGATGTGGTCCAGGACAGCCTCTGGGCTAAACAGAAGCTACCTGACACAAGAAACACATCAGACACAAGTACATGTCACTTGCAGAGCTCAGACATTTTTACAGCTAATAATGGTAATGCCAGAGGAGGTGACAAGTGACCACCAGGATGAATTACGGGAAATGTGAGCATGTGAAGAGTAAGCAAGTGGGCACAATAAACTTGTTCTAAATCAATCAAAGCATCACCACTGTTCATGTATGCATATTATATGTATACATACAAATATACATATGCTAACTAAATGATATATCTAAGTGCTCCATGCGAGGTATTATTATTTATACACTTATTCAACGAATATTGAATTCTTAATGTGTACAAAGTGTGAAAAAGGTTATGACCAATGAAAAATGATAAAGGTATTCAGGTACTAATTTAATTATCTTTAAATTAGCCTAATTAGCTTTAAATTTAACTGCTAATACTTTTTCAAATAATCATATACATTTTTACCTTTTTCTGAAAAAAGAAATATTCACAACAAAACCAAACAACCAGATTTAGAAAGGGGCAAAGGACTGAAATAGGCATTTCTCCAAAGAAAAGATACGAATGGCCAATAAGCACATGAAAAGATGCTTGACATGATTAATCATTAGGGAAACACAAATCAAAACCAGAATGATACCATTTTGCACTCATTAGGATGGCTATTATAAAAAATGGAGAAAGTAACAGCTGTTGGTGAGGATATGCGGAAATTGGAACCCTGGTGCACTGCTGGTGGGAATGCACGATGGTGCGCCCACTATGGAAAACAGCATGGCGACTCCCCTAAAAATTAAAAATAGACCTACCATTTGATCTAGCAATTCCACTTGAAGTGTATATCCAAAATAACTGAAAGCGGGGACTCGAAGAGGTATTTGTATGACCCTGTTCTTTAGAAGCATTATTTGTAACAGTCAAAATCTGGAAGCGGCCCCGGTGTTCATCATTGGATGAATGAATAAACAAAATGCGGTATATACATGCAATGGAATATCAGCCTTAAAAGGGAAGGATGGTCTGGCACATGCTGTGACATGGATGAACTCTGAAGACGTTACACCAAGTGAAATAAGCCCATCACGAAAGGACAATCACTGTATGAGTCTAAGAGGTATCCGGAGTATTCAAATTCATAGAGATAGAGAGTCGGGCTAGAGCAAGGAGAACTGGGGAGTGATTGTTGAATGGGTGTGAAGCTTCAGTCTGCAGTTGAAAAAGTTCTGAAGATACAGTGGCGATGGTTATACGACAGTGTGAATGTACTTAGTGCCACTGAACTGTAAGATTAAAAGTGGTTAAAATGGTAAATTTTATATTAGGTATATTTTACCCCAATTTTTATTATTTCTATTTATGTATTTTTCAATTAATTGACATTCAATATTTTATATTAGTTTCAGGCGCGCGGCATAGTGGTGAGATATTTATATAACGTATGAAGTGATCTCCCCGATTAGTCTAGTATCCATCTGACGCTATACAGTTATTACAATACTATTGACTATATCCCCTGTGCTACACTCCACACCCCATGACTATTTCGTAACCATGATTGTGTTTCACGTCACTTTCTTCATCCAGCTCCCTACTCCCCTCCCATCTGGCAATCATCGGTTTGTTCTCTGTATCTATGAATCTGTTTCTGTTTTGTGTGTTCATTTATTTTGTTCTTTAGATTCCTTATATAAGTGAGATCATATGGTATTTGTCTTTCTCTGTCTGACTTATTTCACCTAGCATAATACCCTCTAGGTCCTTCCATGTGATTGCACATTATTTTACCACAATTTTTTTTTTAAAAGCAATACTCACGGATTCCAGCCCAAATCTTGTGGGTTCACATACAGAATACCAGCTCTGGAAACAGTAGCGGGGGTTGCTGTCCTTAAGTGATGAATCTCAAAGAGCAGCCTCATGGAGGGAGTGAGGGCTACGCGCTCATTGCTGGCCAAGGTCAGCACCTGGACAGAGCAACACAGCAGACAAGAGGCCCTGTTGTTGAACAGCAAACGCAACGTCTGCCAATTTACTATAACAACACAAAGTACTTCCCCCCAGTAGAAGTGCCAAAGGCTATGAGCTCACTGTCCCGAGTTAGAAGCACATACAGTCTGAATAAAGATCTCAGTTCATCCCCAAGGGAAGCTCGCTGACCCTTGAACACTTTCACCAACACGGACTCTTTCATGCCAACCTTTAAATAACTGTGCTAATTATTACTACATATAAGACATTTGTTCTAAGAGCTGATTACATGAAAAGGCCCAAATACCACAAAAAATAAACTTTCTTTAGAATCTGAAATACCACAATTATCCATTGTCCTATAGAAACTCATGCAAGTATAAAGATCTCAGACCTATATCTTATGATGAACAATGTCTTAGTTCAGAAAGCAGTAATTACTGTGAACTGAAGGGGGGGTTACCAATTCTATTCTGGAGTGATGATGATTACTGATTTCTTTCTCCTGACCCTAACGACAGACCTTGTGCTGCTTAAGTGGTGTCTCACAGACCTGTACCATCGCCCTGTGTTTTCACCGAGAATGCTAAATTAACCATGGCAAAATGCTTAGGAATGCATTATTACTCAATCGGTAGCCATAGGAACTACTTAATTTCAATAGCTAAATTTCACCAATTAACACAGAGCACAAACTCATTCTTTTATTATCCAAGGATTCCATACTTAATCAAAGATAAGATGTAATAATTTATGCCTAACCTTTAGAAAATGGTAAGATGTATATGAACTAAATTCTTGGATACATATCTCTTTTTAAAGGTGATTAAATTTATACAGACAAGAAAAATATATTCTTTAACAGTGAAATTCTTTAACAGTGAAATTAAGAGAATTATCAGGTAAGTGCCACTTAATCAAAAACAGTAACTACACAAAGAGCATCGGGTTAATGATTAAGAACTAGTATTAAAATCAACAAGTGAATTGAACGCAATACAGTCCAGGTGTTATGTTTAAGGTTTAGCGCTGAGGTATTACTCACCTTGTTATCATCCATGACAGTATTTAGTGATTCAATCCACATGGGATCAATATCTCCATCCAAGACCATCCATTTTGGTCCATCATGCATAAGATTTGCTTGTTCTCGCAGAATGGATGAGAAGAGACCTATAAATTAAGAGTAAACAATCATTATATAATGGAGTTCTATTTATAAAATAGATTTGCATTATTTCTACTGGAAGCTCTTTCATTAAATAAATAAATTTGCTGCAAATTTGTTGCCTCTCTCTGGTGGGCAATGTGTAATGCCTTTCAAGCTAAACCTGGGCTCCAGGCCAGTGGGCAAGTTTCAGTTTTGTGAAGTTCCTTAGCTTCTCTGACTGAGCTTCTGCATATGGCAAATATAGTATTTCCTTGAAGAACAGTTGTGGAGATTTATGAAAGGTAGCACACATGAAACTGACACCAAATGGAGACATGATCCTTTTTCACGTGCATATGTTTAGCATCTATTTTTAGGTCAAATATTATTTCATATTTCTCCATTTTTCTTTAACGATATTCAAGGGACATAATTCTAAAGCTAAAGCATTCAGAAGTGCTATCATTTCTTTGACAGATTTGGTCACTGGCCTTATATTATCATTACTTCACAAGATACATAGATAAAAACATTTTAAATCCATAGCCCTTTTTGCTATTACTACATATCTGAATATTATTATGTGTGTTATGCACTGTACAGTTGCTGATTTTCCAAAACTGAAGTATATAATATCATGGTGAGAAAAGCTTGTCTGATGCAAGTTTGTGGAAGATTTTGATTCATCTGTGAAGTACTTTATGCAAAAATAAGTGACAGTACATAGTAGAACCTGCCACCATGATTCATAAAAGTCAGTAACCTTTTCTAATGATCACTGATTTGAATGGCTTCCACAGATTTTCAACATAAACTGATATTTTTCCTTTCCTGCCATAATCCTTTAAAAAAAGAGATAAAAGGCTAAGAATAAATTTTGACTGTCTCACAAATTAAAGACTGCACACTTAAAAAGAGGATAGAGAATGGCGAGGTGGGCTTTCATGCACAGGATCACCAGGGAAGTCTTCTCTGATGTGACCAGACACTTCAGTAACGTAAGGGAATAAGCCATGCAGGTATCTGCAGTGTTGCAGATGGTGGGAACTTCAAGCACAAAGGCCTGTGCTGGAAAGAGAGTTGGCATGTTGAAGGAAGAGCAAGGAGACCAGAATGTACGGACAACAGCAAGTGGAGGGCAGAGCGCAGTAAATGAGGTTGGAGACGGGGGAGGAGGACCTAATCACACAGAACCTTGTAGGCCTTGGACAAAGGTTGCATTCCAAGGGTGATGGAACCCACTGGAAACTGCAAGCAGAGAACTAACATTTTGAAGAGCACCTTCTGTCTGCTGTATGGAAAATGAACTGCAGGGAGAGACCAATGAGAGAGCTACTGCGGAAGTACAGGCGAGAGGCTATGGTGGCTTGAAGAACATGGCAGTTGTGAAGAAGAGAAATGCTAGAATACAGTATGTATCTTAAAGGTAAAGCCTATAGGATTTGCTCTGAGGTTGGACGTAGCGTGTGAAAGGGACAGAGGACTCAAGGATGATGCCAAGGTTAGTGCATTTACTGATACGAGAATAACAGATTTTAACAAAGGAGTTTGCTTGTCTACAAATACTTCCAGGTTAAGAAACATGTCCCATTGACTTTTGTCCCTGGCACCTAGAATACTGCCTGCCTGAAACTTGGTCAGTGTTTTGTGTTAGGTACTTTACAAATGTTCTGAGGCATTCGTGTTGACTTCCTTCCAAGTTTACAGAGTCCTGACATAACTGATGCGGGATAAAATCCACAGCTCTGAGCGCGAACCTACTGAATGCAAATCGACCATTTATTCAAATCTAGCTTTAATTTATAGGTTACAAATGCTGTTGTGAGCTGCTATATTGCCAATAACGCCAACACAAACAGTAAATCTCCAGCTATGACTAAAATTGGCTTGAGCTGAGAGATGATTTCCTGGATAACAAGAAATTTTTTGCACTTCTAAAGGGGAAATACTACTTGCCATCTTTCCATTCCCGGGTAGCATGATGTATGAAACCAAAGAGTTCATCTGTTGTCACAGCTTTAGGGTTTAAGTCATTCCAAATGGGTTTTTGTTTCATGTTAACATATGTTCGGTTCAGTGTTCTCAAAATCTGAAGGGAAGAAAGGGAAAAAGCTAAGAAAATTAATACTAATGTAAGCCAAATGAGAAGCAAAAGATTTCAAAGGATGTTCCTTATTTATTACATGTTCCTAGCTATTCTGTGTGTATTAAGATTGAGAGTGGGAAAAAATTTACATGTACACATTTTCATTACCATCTTGAGACATTTAATCCTATAATCCCTTAGGATCAGTTCACCTGATTCTTTGAACAATGCAGACTAGAGAAAGTCACTATCATTTGAGATATTTAACTATGCGTGGAAAGTGAAGGACTGTATTAAATAAGAATTCTGTTCATGTTATTAAAATATAATCTACCTGTATTATTTAGTCATTCTCTAAATTTAGCCTGCATCAGTATCACTTATAGAATGTTAAACCCCAGATTGCTGGACCCAATCACAAATTCAATTCAGTATGTCTAGGGAGGGACTGATGACTGGCACTTCTATTAAGGTCCCAGGTGATGCCTGTGATGCTGGTCTGGACATGCTTTGAGACCCAGTGACCTACAGCAATAGCTCTCAACAGCAGATTTCTTGACTTGGGGGATGAAGGCATGCTACTGGGCATCTAGTGGTCAGAGGGCAAGCTTGCTGCTAAACATCCTACAATGCACAGGACAGCCCTACAACGAAGACTTATCTGGTCCAGAATGTCGATAGTGCTGAGGCTGAGAAACCCTGATCTAGATAATTAAGGAAAAGAAGCCTTGAGGATAAGAATTCACAGGATAGGTGCTTAATACACATCTGTTTAATTGACACCTTATCTCAAATATCTGCCCCAAGTATCCTTTTTGCTTTCTCTGAAAAGCCAGGGCTTTTAGATACTTATTATCCTGATCTTCTCAGGGGTTTAGAGGACTGATAAATAATTGCCAAATACTTTGGAATAATAAGTGCTCTAATTCTATCAACTTAACTAAAGGTTGAATAGAACAGAACAAGTGAAGACTAGATAAAAGAAACTGAATGGCTTAGGAATATTAAGCTTACATTTTTAGAAACCATTAATCTACTAAAAATTATAGAATTTAATTTTATCCTTCCTTAAACTAGGGCCTGCATATGAAACTTACTCTAACAAAATAATTACAGATCTATCAGTTATCTACTTTAATATTTCAATTCTTATATTTTTCACTAGAAAGATTCCTATTCAGGGCCTCCCTTTACAATTATCCCACTTTGGGTTCAGATCTAAATATTGGCAAATTCTCCATACACCCATGCTCTAAAGACTCATATGCCCACTCATTATTTTTAGTCATTGGCTACTAAATATGTTTATACTCAAGCACCCTGGATTAAAATGCATGCATATACCATCTGCCAACCAAGAAAATAAGTACATTGCCAGGACTGTCAGTAAGACCAAGCAAAAGCAAGCAATGAACTAAAAGTGGGGATAATAATACCCATAGCACATCATCGTTATGCAGAGTAAATCACACATGAGGCACCTAGTACAGTGCACAATAGATACCTCAAAAATGTGCAGGTTTTTTCGCTGCCTCTCCTTTTTTTCAAGTTTTGTTTTGGCCCTACAAAGGGCCATATTCTGAGAGAGTATTAAAAAATATATATTTGGGTTTTCTTAATGATATGGGGAAGAAAATCTAGGATAACTTGGAAAAGATAACAACATACTTTTGATAAATGTGGGTAGGGCCAATCCAATCACGCAACCCACATATCTTACACGAGAGTATTTCAATACATTAACTTT
The DNA here is from genome assembly GCF_902729225.1 of Pteropus medius. Lineage (NCBI taxonomy): Eukaryota > Metazoa > Chordata > Mammalia > Chiroptera > Pteropodidae > Pteropus > Pteropus medius. Next base: position 10,143,524 of record NW_024342467.1, on the reverse strand, counting down.
GGATAAAAAAATTCAGGTAGAATTATATTATTGAAAAAGGCATAAAATAGGATGGCATATATCTAAATGCATGAATAGCATGCTAAATATCTCATGTGGAAAGTCCAATCTTCATCTCAGCTTACTTTTCCTATTTGTTCCTTTCTCCCTCTCCCCCAGGATAGAGGAAATTAGTGTCAATTGATCAAAGAATGATATCAGTCTCAGATTCTAATGCAAAATGATGGTGGATTTCACTGAAGAGAACTTTTAAATAGAATTGAAAATAGGCTCGCCCTCCCACCCAAAATTGTTCCTTCCATGGCTGAAAGCTAACAGGCAATTTACTATACCTTACTCTTTCCCGTGCCTGCATTTCCAACCACGAAGACAGAGTGCCGCACGGCCAACAGTTCTTCCAGCTGGACAACCTGCAAACCCAACAGCCAGTCACTGGTTTCCTTTCATGAGTTTATGATTTAAAAAACAAAAACAAAAACCCACTATCCATTTTTGCCCAACTCTTTCCTTACAACCCAAGCCAGCCCCACTGACAACAGTATATTCCAGGAAAGTTAAAATAGATGACAAGGGTTAAATATAGTTCCTCCTAGCTCTCCGACATAGAACACAGAAGTGAGAATGAAGACAATCACTGAAAAATAATAGTACAGGGTACCTGGCTGGGGTTACTTATACAACCAGTGACTCTTCTCGAAGTGTTGAACAAAGCAGTATATGGCCAATCATCATCTATAATTGAGTAATGACTTACATCCTCTAAAATATCTAAAAGACACTCTACATATCTATTTTAACATCCATGTATTCACTACACCCAGATTGAACACACATATGCACATGCCTTTAATAAGTCAGATGATGTCATACATGTAGCAATTTCTCCCCACTAAAAGCATGCACTAATGATTTTGTTTCTAATTTTCTCTAAACTGGAATGAAAAGAGCAAAATTAACTTTTGGTGCATGTCACTAAGAAGAACCAGAAAGTTTTATAAACTAACAAAAAGTCTGCTTACATTTAAAACTGTGACTTAATCATACCTGCGTTTCCCTTCTCACAGAATGGGATTACAAAATATTTATATTTACTTTCATGAAGACTGCCATGTTAGAATGCAGTAAAGTATATTAAGGTTGGTGTAATATATAAGTTGACGTTTGGTTCAGTATCACTTAACTACAGTTATTGTCACTGTGCAGCCCAAGGGCTGCCATGGCAAGTAAATGCCCCTTTTACTTTGAGGATGAAGCTCTCCTCAGGCTGCAGGCGGAGCTCCAGGGTGGACTGCCTGACCATCTGTTCAAAGTGTGGCGCCCTCCTCCGGGGCACGTCCAGGGCTGGAAACAGGTCACCGACCAGGCCCAGAAACACAGGGATGTCGTCTGTCACAATCTTAGGCATATTGAAGTCCCTTAATGCTCTCATGAGCACCTAGAAAAGAGAATAGGGGAGGGAGGGAGCAATTGGGGGTATCGTTTATATAGATGTCTAACCAATATACTGTATACTTGAAACTCATTTAAATAAATTTTTAAAAAATAAAATAAACCAGAAAAGAGGGCAACACTTCATTTTAAAAGCCCAAATGGGGTCTAACAACCACCTAAACAGCTAAAGATATTATTTTTAATTCTCTTATCTAAAGCATGAGAATCGATACCGTTCTCTAATTAGGATGGCATTCTATCTAATTAACTTCCCCTATAGGGAGGTTAAATGCCTACAAGGTCACGTATGAGAACATGAGAAGGCTCTGCAGATACCAGGACATCCTCAGACCAAAGTCATCAAGGGGGCCCTGTACCTTCCCTACCAACACCTCCTTTGATCCTGAGAAAGGATCTGAGGCCCTTCCCTCCTTAGTCCTCAAACTCCAGGAGATAAATTAGCCAGGCCCACTAGATCGTTTTGTTCAAAATACTCTGAGAATCTCAGAATAATACACACAACTATTTTCAGTTTGGATTTTTGTTCTATATTGGCTGAAAACCAAAGAAAGCTTCCAATTTTAAAAGCAGAAACTTGAACATCAGGATGACTTCTACAGAAAGGTAAGCATTCCAACAACAACAACAGAGCAGGAGAATAAGTGCAAGAAAATCCTGATCCTGTCATGAACTGTGACTGAGAGGAAGAGAAAGATTGAACAAGTAGAAAATCACATAATATCCTTTAACATAAAAAGAAACTCACAGGAACAGATCTAAGCATACTTCATGTATACGTAGTGCTGTATCTGTACAGCCATTACTCTCACTAATTTAACAGAAAAAATGGACATGTGGCTGTTTCTTCCTAGGAGGGACAATTCCCTAGAAGCTCTGAAAAGCCCACTAAGTATTTCCCTGGTTTTAGGCGATCAACCTTCCCGTCCCATTCTTCATGTGCATCTTACATCCTATGAAATGGACATACTTTTTTCCATTAGATTATGTTTCCACTGACTTCTTCAGGATTAATAACCTGACTCGGATTTTTGAAACATGCTTCAGGAGAAATCAAATAGTGACTACTGAATTATTTAATTATGACTGCCGAAATATTTTTTGTGTGGCTGACATTTCAAAAATGCTTATAAAATTACACATTTTCTTTCCTACGCCCATATTCTTTCACTCAAGAATACTGGTGATCTTTTATAATATAAGAAATGCCAGTCCTCAAAATACTCTACATTAAAAATAGATGTGATTTTTCTTAAAAATCGTGCTATGCACGACCCATCGTCCGGGTACACGCTTTCATGTGTATGAAGCCATTTTGCTACTCACGCAATGGAAATCATATCAGCCCTGCATTACCTGGTCTTCAGGTCTGTTTTTGTCTTCTCGTTTCAGGGAGCCAGCTACAACCAAGACAGATTTAATAGCTCGAAGTCCCCAATCATAATGATCCTAAAATCAAAACACAGGCATATTTTCTCAAAAATTTTTATGAGGGAATGGTTCTCACTTCAGAAGGAGAAGCCGAAAGCTAGGCGTTCGGATAAATACATGCTTTAACGACGTGAAGTTTTATCTCTCAAGCTATATTTGAAACTGTGAAATCCATGTCCCTTCAGCGTCTTCCTGCTTCTTTCACCCGATTCTCTGCCCCTGTCAGCAAATCTCTTCTTCGTAGTTGCATTTAGTTGCCGCCTCTGCCCAAGGCTCCATCCACCTTCCTTGCTCTTCTCTCAATGATCCTGCTAACTCAGGAGTTCAACCACTTCCACGTTTTCACCTCCGGCCACAAGCACGTTCCTCCAGCTGTCCACTAACAGCCCTGCTATACCACGCCTTCCCAGGCCTCTATCTTGAATTGCTCTAATTACCCATCTTTACTTTCTTGGATGCTGCAGCCCTGATGCTGGCACTTAATACAATCAAAACCATATTAAATAAAATTCAATTATCAACCAGTACCTCTTTGAGACTTCTACATTATCTCTAAGGAAGATAGTTCTCACAGGCTCTGAGTTCCTGGAGAACAGAACCGGTATCTTATTTGCCTTTGTCTTCTAGGTCCTAGCAGGACGTATTGCATGGGGGCAGGTGCTCAGTAAAGGTAAGCTGAATTAACTGGTTGATTATCTGCCTGGCCTTCTCTGCCTTTCCTCTACAATCCACATACTAACAAGACTGCTCTCAAACATCTCTCAGCTGTGCCTACAGGAGAGTCATTTAACCCCTCCAAGCCTTAGCATCATCATCTATAAAAAGGCAGATACAAGTATTTACCCACTCTACAAGGCTGCTGTAGGAGTAAAATGAATTAATGCTTTATGGGCAGTGAAACAATATATATACATGTATAAAAATATGCCCTTCAATCCATTAGTGGATAATAAAGTCGATTTACTGGGTCTTAACCATCATTTTAGTTGGTGATAAAACAAAACAGAATGGAAGAATACCAGAACACATTGCAAATAAAGGTAAGAAGTGTTTCATGAAAATTTTTGTTTCGGTTGTGCATATGTGTGTGTACTGAGTCTCAATAGAAAAAGAGTTTTGAAAATTGCTGATGTAAAAGTAGATTGAGGCTTGAGGAAGGAAGGAGGGGGGTAAGAACAAGAGTCTGGAGGCCAGGGAGACTGGGGAGGGGGCTAAGTCAAGGCAGTAACAATATTAAAGCAGAGGATGCAGAAGAAATTCTGGACACAGATTTAAGAGGACTTAGTGAGTCTCCTGAACATTTAAACACTGCAAACCACTGCTCAAACAATCCCCACCATTTTCATTATGTCATTCCTTTGATCAACAATGTTCACTGATTCTTCTCTAATCCACCCCCACAGCTTAGAAAATTATCAGGATACTGTGTTCTCAAGTCAGTAGTTCTAGCCTGGCCAGATTTCCTCCCCACCATCTCATTTATGACATCTTCCTGGGGTGACGAACTTTTTTTTGCCTATTCTACCTTCCTCTCAATACCTTCCTCTTGTAATTGGCTACAGGTGTCCTCGAAAGAATTTGAAAGAACTAAATTCAAATCTTGCTCCCAGCACTTGTTAGCTGTGGACGTTGGACAGGTCAATTCATTCTGTTTCCCTATCTGTAAAACGAAACTAATAATAGCAAATCTATAGACTTCTTGTAAAGATTTCAAAAGAGAACACATGGCACCTGCTCAATAAAGACTGGCTTCTTTCTTTCTTAATAGGATAATCTTTTCATTCTCCATTTTATTCCAATTTTTATTTCACGTAAACTGAATCTCCTAAGTAAATTCTTTGAAGTCATAAATCTGAGTGTTTCATTTGTTCTGAGTCTTATCCCCTTTATCATCATCATAAATAAACATTATTTGGATACAGTAGATGCTCACTAAATATTTAAATATTACTACTAGGAATGAATATAGTTGCAACTCCATTTTTCCTGGAGTCAATGACATTATTTTCTTCTTTTTCCCCATTATAAAATTAAAATGGGCTCATGGAAAAAAGATATTATAAATAAGAATAAGGAAAAAAATAAAAATACAGTTTTATTATCCAGAGACAAATGTTAAAAATCACAATGTATTTTCCAGTCACTTTGTGTGTGTGTGTGAAACAGAGTATAATATAAAACACATGCCAATTATAGATCACACAGTTTGGTATGCTGTTTTTCGCATATAACATTGTCATAAACATCTTCCATATTATTAAATTTGCTATGTTCCCCCCAAGAATGTAAACTCAGTTATTAAAATGACAACATGAATTTCTCTTTCATATTCCAAACTTCCCACAGCAATGGATAACTTAAAATGAGTACATCTGGCAATGCATGTAACTGTGTGGTTATAACTGTGGTGTTTTAATACTTTCATCCTAGAACAGCTGCAGAATAACGTCAGCGGGAAGTAATGAAAGGTCATCAAAGGACCGAAGTCAAAGGTGGCTAAAAAACTGAGTTTAAAAATAATGATGCTGATACACGTGTAATTTATGTGGCACACCAGCAACTGTAAATGAGACTGCCAGAAGCTAATGACTGGAAAACAGAGAATAGTTAAGTTTGACCCATTTCAGAGACTGGGAATTGTAGAGCAAAGTTTAAAAAAAAAAAAAAAAAAAGCAAATTCTACTTTCAAATAAAGGATTACCAACAAATGATAAAAGTTGTTTAACATTTCTTACTGTTTCTCCAGAAAATCAACTTTACCTGACTCATGTATATTCCAACCTTCTCTCACTAGATAATAATATTCTCACAAAGAATGGGAGGCATCATAAAATTCCATTTACAGTGATAACATTGGTCAGGTTTAAAGAAAACCACATTGCCTGTTGATAAAACCTGTATTAAGTACAAATTAAGCATGAGACTTAAAATGTCTCAAGTTTAATTTCAGAAAAAAATTAAGAACTACAAATTACAGATTTTCGAAAGTGTATGGAAAATATAAAATTATTCCTGTGTCTAATTAAAATTTGAATAATAAATTACCCAGCACCCATATTTCAAAAGCTGTTTTAATGGGGCGTAAAAACCAAGAAAAAGTAACAGAAGACTCTTCACCTGCTTGGAGAGGAGCTCCCTGCACAGTGCGTGCAACGTAATGAACTTTCGGGCTAATGAACGTGCATCCACGAAACCTTCAGCAACCAACATGATTTCACAGATTAGCTCAATGTCGGGGGCTACCATGGCACAGGGTCTGAAAAGTAAATATATAATTTAGTTTAAAAATGTGATAAGATAATAAGTATAAATTGCTGAAATCAAGTGCTTAATTCATACCAACATTCTAGACATTCCCGAGCAGGTCACAATTACCTCTGTCAAACCACAGACCCCTCACTTCAACTGAAAACTGTCCACTAGTTACTGGATACACAGACAAAGATGTAAAGTCTGGAAAGGGGAGAAGTGTGGGTGTAGTGTTTGCTGATTTCCATGGAATAAATACTTCCGGCATGGCTGATGTCTATCTAGCAACACAAAACATGGAGCTGGGGAGAGCCGCATGGCAGCATGCCACCACACCAGCATACCAGACATAGACAATCTCATTGCATAAATATTCAGAAAAGACATTACCTAGACAATACTCAGTTTTGAGTATTTATCACCTTTGTTTTTAATACAATTTATTTAATCAAAAGTTTATATAATTTAGTGGCCGTACTTAACAACCCGCCTCACAAAATCCATGAAAATTTAACTGTCAGCTCCTACAAGCTGTCTCTAGTACGTCACTGCGCGAGGCTAGCTTACACAGACTTCTGAGATGAAAATTTATAAAAACATAGCTTTCAAATCCCCTTTCTTTTAGAGGGGCATGTCCAAAAGTCCTCCCCAAAGACAACTGCTAGCAACAGCAACACTTGAAAAAGTTCTACTCAACTTAAGTGCAAAAGAGGAGTCAGAATAAATAAGTAAATGAGCTCGTTATTTTAGACTTCGTAAAGTGTACATTCTAAATATTTATCCACCTGTTTTTGTAAATATAATTTGTCTGCTTCAGGCGTATCTCATTTTTCATCCTAAATATTACCCAGAGTCTCTCTGGATCTATGTTATTGAATACATACTTCTATCTCAGCTGGCCTCACATTTTTTCCCACATTTTTTACTCTTTAGCACATGACAGAAGTAGTCAAGATGAAGAGTAAATATGAGACAAGGCTAGCAAATTCACTTAATTGGTACTTGCATTAATATTGACAACTAATACTTACTGAGCACTTTCTTCCTGCCATATAGGATACTAAAAGCTTATCATGCTCTCTCACTTAATTCTCACAAGTCAAGGAGGTGGCTACTCTTATCTGTATTTTACAGAGGTGCAGACTAAGGTTCTGAGAAGTTCAATCACATGCCCTAGGCCACATGGTGGGTAAGTGGTAGAATCATGATATTCTTAAGGCTCATGCATACTGCCTCCACTCATGAATATTATTTCCGTCATCCAAACTGGCCTTCCAACTTTGCTGTATGAAGTACCAGCACCCCAATATAAATGATGCTGTACTTAATTAAACCAAATTTATGAAAACTTTACAAAACAATTTCAAATTTTAAGACCCAAATGATAACATGAATGAGATGAATTTGGGTTACAAATGCAAAAAATTTTGTAAAGGTGTATAGTTTTCAAATGAAAATATTCTATAATTATTCCATTTATTTCTAGAATAGTTATTCTCTAGAATTTTGTTCCAAGAAAAATAGACATAACAAAATTGCTATGCTAGAAAAAGCTACTCTATGAGGAAAAGAAAATATTCAATAAAGGATGCTAGAATAATTGACTATTAGGGAAAAGATTCTGTTTAAATGCTCATTTCATATTACCTACCAAAATAAGTCCTTAATAGAAGAAGCACATTCAAAAAGTAACACCATAAAAATCAGAAGAAAATACACACGAAATATGGTTAAATATCTAGACGGATGGACAAGCAAATTTCAAGCTCAAAACAATTGAAAGAAATCACACTGAAAAATACAGAGGTTCTTACATATGAAGCAATATTTTATTTTGAAGGCAGAGTGCCAATGAAGATACATATTGTGAACACTCAAGAACTCCTATAAATAAAACTGATAAGCCTTTAGCTCATCAAGGATGCAAAGAGTGAGAAGACATACATTTCTCATATCAGACATGGACTTCAGGACATCGCTACAGACACCAAGGGAATATTATGGACAAATTAATGCCAATAAATTCAACAATCTAGATAACATGGAGAGATTCCTTAAAATATGCAAATTATCAAAAGAAATTGAAAAAGAAATTAAAAATCTGAGTGACTCCATATCTATTAAAGAAACTGAATTTAGTACTAAAAAGACTCTCACAAAGAAAAATCTAGGCCTGAATGGCATCACTAATTAAATCTATCGAATATTTAAGGGGCAGATAATACCAGTCCTACACAAATTCTTAATAAAATAGAGAAGAAGAGAACATTGGCCAACCTATTTCATGAAGTTATCATTACCCTGATGCCAAAACCAGATGAAGATATTATAAGAAAAGACACTACAGACCAACATCCCTCATGGCACAGATGTAAAAATCCTTAACAAAATAGTAGCATACTGAATCCATCAATACCTATAAAAATGATATCTCCTAACCAAGTGAAGTTTATCCCAGGAATGCAATATTGAATTGCTTAGCATTTGAATTGCTTAGCATTTGAAATGTTTAGCATTTGAAAAATCAATATAGTTCAGTACATTAACAAAAAAAAGGAGAAAATCTATATGAAAACTATAAAACTTCTAGAACATATTTGAAAATTTTTGCAACCTGAGGCAAATCAGACATTCTTAAAGTAGGGTATGAAAAAAAACATAAAACCAATTCATAAATTGTATTTCATCAAATTTAGAACTTCTATCTTTGATAGACACCATTAAGAAAATAAAAATGCAAGCCATAAATTGAGAGAAAAACATTTGCAAGATATGTATTTAATAAAGGATATTATGGGAATGGCCAGTAAGTTACATGAAAAGATGTTCGACATCATTAGCCATCATGGAAATGCAAACTAAACCCATAAAGATATATCTATTAGATTGGCTAAAACTAAAAAGACTGACGATACCACATTTTGACAAGAATGCAGAGCAAGTGGAATTCTTATGCATTGATGGTGAAGGTGTAAAATGATACAATCATCTTGGAAACCATATTGGCAAATTCTAATAAAGTCAAATATACATTTGCCATGTGATTTAGCAATTCGATTCATAGATATTTACTCAAAAGAAAACATATGTTTGCACAAAGATCGTACATGACTGTTCACAGCAGCTTTACTCATAATAGCACAAAACTGGAAACAACCTAAATGTCCATCAACTGGTGAATGGACAAACAAATCGTATGTGCATACAACAGAATACCAATCAACAACAAAGAGAATGAACTACTGATACGCTCTGACTTGGAAAAATCCCCAAATCATAACGTTCAAGGAAAGAAAAACAACACAAATGAGTACGTACATACGGTTTCATTTACATGAACTCTAGGAAAGACAAATTTAACCTAAAGTCATAGAAAGCACATCAAGGGAATGGTGGATTAACTTCAAAACGGCATAGAGGAACTCCCAAGGGTGTCAGAAATATTTCATATCTTGATTGTCGTAGTGCTTCCACCAACTACACACTTCAATGGGTGTATTTTATTGTATGAAACTATACCTGAACAAAGTTGATTTAAAATACGAGTTAAACATAACCGATTCAAATGTAATAGCACAGGTTCTCTGACAGACTGCTAATAAGTGTAAATATTACTACAATATTTTTGGAAAGCAGGTCATCAATAAGTATTTTAATCATTCACCAAGTAATTCTACATGTAGGAATCTATTCTAGGTAATAATCTGAAATAAGAATAACTCTTCATGTGGAGAGATGTTTATAGCCTACTATTTTATGATCATAAAAAACTAAAAAGAAAAACACTAATCCTATGTGTCAGACAATTGGGAATGGTTAAGAAAATTATGAACAAGCCATGCGAGAGACTATTTTGGAGCAACATAAAATGGCATTTCCAAAGAATATTCAATAATGATAAACTACTTATGTCAAAACATTAAATAAGAACTAAATAAAAACCATGCCTAACCTACTGCCTTAACTCCATAAAATATGAACTATAAAAGAGACTAGAAAAAAATATAACAATCATTATTTCTGGGTGGCGAAGCTGTAATTTTATCTGCATTCTTTTCTATATTTTCCAAATATTCTATAATTTGTGAAAATTATGTTTATAATAAAAATATCATTACAAAAGAGTCAGTATTAAATGTTCAAATGTACCATGTGACATTCAAGTAATGATTTTGATTCTGGTTTCCTATTTCAAAAGAGTCAATTTATCATGGTGAAAGTTTTCTCCATAAAGCAACCCCAAAGAATCAGGGCTTTTCCACAGGAATTCTCAAGTAAAAAACGAATGAACATTTAACAGTGCAAACCAGCAACGTTAGGTGGCATGAGTGCTCCAGATGCTAAACCGCAAAGCATCACACTTGCCTGAAAAGAGCTTTGAGATTTTCCGGTAATTCTGTTCGACCAGCATATCCTGGGTTCATGGTTATAAATATTCCCACTGATGGCTTCAGTGTGATAGCTTCCCCAAGAAATACAAATCTACCAGAAAAAGAATGTTGATAAAATTAAATGTGTTCTTTGAATATAAATGCACATTGACAAATGCAAACCACTGCCAAATGCAAACGTTATTAGGAAGCTATTTATTCTGTGTAATTTTCTTTAAAATTCATAATCACACATACCTTGAATATGTTTTGAAGCACATTTATTAAAAATGCACTCCCTTCCCCAGAGGAATTACAAATATAGGAAGATTTACTTTATATTTTAGCACAGCCATTGGGTGCATGTAAAAATGAGGACTTGATGACTTTAATAGTTAATACAAGGTGATGCTATTTTTGCCTTCGACAAGGGCTGCAATTTCTTTAATGAGATACTGCACAGAAAGAGATTGCCCAGGCTAAGAGGTGAAAGGGACTCCTTGTTCAGTCTTTATTTTCTCTATTTGCTTGTCCTTCTCCCTCCCTTTCCTCCTCCCATTTATTCAACAAATACCCATTGACAACCACAGAGAAGTAGACTCTGGTTATGACAGCTAGCTCTGGAGTTAGAATGAGCATTCTGAGACCAGCTGTATCACTTTAGGCATGTCCCAGTTCCCTCATCTAATTTTTAAAAAAAATGGGATAATGGTTATCACTCACCTTATTGGATCATATGAAGATTAAGAGAGTTCAGGTATACACAGGCCTAAGAGTACAATGTCTAGAACATGGTAAATACTCAGCAGATGTCAGCTATGTCTATTGCTATTATCACGTGAAGGCATTGGAGAAGTAGTGAAAGATTTTAAGAAAGATTTGCAAGGGCCCAATTAGGCTATTGATGGTCAGGGCAACAGAATGGTAAAGGGCTGCAGGAGCCAAACTGAAGGATAAGTAGAAAGAAACTTTCAAGTGCGGTAAATGAGACAAAGGATAAGGCTTTCTTCTGTTGTTGAGACAGGGGAGAGCTGAAGCAGTTAAGGAGTTGGGCCTATACCACAGAACAGGGAGGGAAAAGAGACAGCCACATTTTTTAGGACTAAAGCTTCTTGAGTATTAGATAATGAAGAGAAGGTAGATTTAGTATAGTCAAGGTAAGAATGGAGAAATCTTCATTCCTAGAACACAAGGCAGACAGGCCTAGGAGGGCTGCTCGCAGAAAGAAGAGGTTATTGCAGCCAGATAACTGACTGACGCTCTTCCAATGCAGAAAGCAGGGATAACCGAAAGCCAAAGGTACAGCCAGCCAGATGCTGGAAGGCTCTGTAGCTGAGGCATGGTCTCATCTCTTAAATCCTCGAGTGTAAAGAGAATTTAATAAAACTCATGGAATCATGAAGGAGCCTAGCGTTAGAGCAGGGACAGGTGAGAGAGCAGCCATCCAGTCATAGGAAGCTGGTATCCCAGAGCCATGAGAGCTTTTATAGAAGGTGGAAATATGCAACTGTATCTGTAATAACTGGCAAATTCTACAATGAGTTCAGTTTCAAGGGGCTAGATAATCTTTTCATGATGAGAAGATCAAAATGTTCCTAGCTGAGCAAAGTATCCTAGTAAATGGGGGATAAATGGGTAGGCCAGATAAATGAGGTTGCACTGTATACCAAAAATGTTAAAAGAAGATTAAAATTGTGTACTATAACGCTTATTTCTCAAATTATATCACCAAACTCTGTCATGTTTTATCTTTTGGAGTATGTCATTGTGTTGGAAAGTGGTTAGGTTCTGGAAATATTTGGGAAGTTTTTGGACCAAGTAACCAGAAGAATGTGAGGATATAATCTACTGTGATGAGATTATACTAATAAAGCAAGTGCTGGTAGAAAGACAAGAATTTTGATTTTGGATATGAGAGGCCTCTGAGACATCGAGTGGAGCCTTGAGATGTCCTAATGGCGTTGTCTAAATATCGGAGAAGGGAGGGAGGCCTGGGCAGCTCGTAGCCAGCAGCACACAGATGGTATTGAAGGCCATGTGATTGGTCAAATCACCAAGAGAACAAATATAAAGAGAGAAAGAAGAAATCTAAAAATTGAAGACTGTGACATTAAAAATTGATAGATCAGGAAATGACAGTAGAAAATAGCTAAAGCTGATATGGTGCCCGCTGTGTGTCAAGCAATTGTCAAAGGGCTTTACATTGAATCATTAATCTCTAAGGGAGGTGCTATACTTTCCCCATTTATAGATGAGAAGAAACCAGCAAAGAACAGCCCTGAGGGTGGGGAAAAATCGGGAAGGTGTGGTGCCCTAGAACTCATGTGAAAAAAAGTGAGTCACACAGAAGGGAGGGATCAACTGTGCCAGATGCTGCCAGAAGGTCAAGTAAGATCAAGAGTGAGAATTGATGACCATATTTAGCATTGTAAACGGTGTTTATTTTTTGTTATTAAAATAATATATCTTTGTTGTTATTCAACACTTAAAACCACTAATAAAGAATGGGAGGTTATTCAAAATAACTATTCAAAATTAACCAGTCTCTGTTATTTTATCCATTTCATGAGACAAGGAGAGGCAGCAAAAACTGTGAAGGTGAAGTTTACTGCATTATTCTCTGCTCCTCTTTCTTTTTGTAGCAATAAGAAAAGCCACATGTCACTCACCTCTTTTTTCTGTTTCTGATGGCATCATGTATCATCTTCACTTGTACTGCCACCACTGATAGAACTTCCACAGAAATTCGATTGAACTCATCAAAGCAGCCCCAAGCTCCTGTCTGCACTAATCCTTTATAGATATTTCCTATGGACTAAATGATGGGGTGAAGCATTAAGAATTTAACAGGAGAGGGTTTGAAACGATATTATTTTGAATCCTTCCAAATCATGAATAACCTCGTTAGTATACATCATTGTATAACCAACTTACTTTGTAGTCCATTTGCTCTGAACAGTTGAATACATAAACCATCATGCCAAGGGCACGCCCAAGATCTTTGGTGGTTTCAGTTTTCCCTGTACCAGCTGGGCCAGCTGGAGCCCCGCTCATGGTTAGGTGAAGTGATTGAGTGAGAGTAATGTAACACCTTTAAGCAATAGAAAACACAGATATTATAGTCTAATATGAGATTTCTAGAAAACATTAAGGGCAACCCAATTTTTTTTTTTTAAGTTTCAAAAGTCAAGGTGTAGAATGTCGTAGCACGAAATATTGATATACCTCTGGTTTGTTCACAGTAATAAATGTCTGAATAATAATTGATATCAAATTTATTTTTAGGTTGGTTGTCTAACGATAATAGAGAAAAATGTATTGCTTTATCTGTCTTATCTCATTTCCTAAGAGCCGTGTATTTGAATACAAATAACACCTGATTTGCAATATACTGAATTGCCGATATGCTAGGTAAAGATACTATAACTATGGCAGACGACATCTCGAACTACTGTTTATAAAAGAAAAACACAAGGGAAATCTCGGATGATGAATGAATTAAACATTGACTTCATTAAACTGCTACTTAGTGAACACACTGAAATGAGAATGTAAATACATACATACATAGTCTGCAAATAATATGTACCTATTTCAAAGTACAAAGCAAATATGCAGACACAATTTTATTAAACTGTATGTTAGGAATTCATTTTGAATGTGTTGCTACATGCATTTAGATTATGATAGTACTTATTTTTGCAGGGAAGATTCAGTGGTTCTTAGACTGAGAAAAGTTATGCAATGACACAATTTAATATTTGCAAAAGAAAAAAAAAACCAACGAATAGCAAGGACCTCACATGGGGTTTCTGCTGACTTAGAAATTATTTTTGTCTTAGTACAGACAGCAGATCTAGTGGAAAGATATATACATAGAAGTCAGAAGTATGGAGACTAGTGTCTAATTTGCCAATAATCAAATATTAATCTCAAATAAGTTTTTTTGACATCAACATTTTATTTCCTCCATAAAATAGGTTTATTGTAAGGATATGTTAAGAAAGCCCAAGGTAAATGCCTTAAAAGATTCAAAATATTATGCAGATAGAAGCAATTAGTTTTGAAAATGCAAAGTGTTTCTATATTTATGGCCATAGCATGTTTAAGCGCGCCTTACAATAAATACGAAGTGGAAAGACCCCTGGACTAGGAATCACAGCTCTTTATGGAGTAGAGACTACTCTCTATAGTGTTTTCCGGTGGTTCCAAATTTTGAGTGGACATACGGCCACCTTTATGCTGCAGACTACATTCCCTACCACTGCCCTCCAGCCAGGAGTGACCAAGCTTCAACCAATGTACTACGTGCTGCAATGATGTTTGCAAATCTAGGAAAACTCCTTTGAGATGTTTTCCCCTCTCCTGCTGGCTGAAACACACGTGGAAGCCATGTTTAGCATGTTGGATGCCTGCCAGCTTATACTGCCTGGAACCACTCCCTTCTGGACTGTTAGAAAAGTAAGACATCAGTTTCTGTGTTATTGAAGCCATTATATTTTGGGTCTCTGTAACAGCAGCTGGCCTGCACCCTCCTAGCCAATCCACCAGTGTTCCAGCTCAAGTCTCTCAGTGACAACTTGGTTGACAACCTAAGTCTCTGAACTTGCCCACATCCGTAAGAAGGAGACATTATCTGCTCCGTCTGCCACACAAAGGAAAGATCAGCATCAAACGAGACATAATGAAAGTGTTTGAAAGTCACCATTGTGTTAATGTAAACAATTAGGAAACAATCCATAGAATGAAAGGAAAAAGAAATGTATGTGATGTGAATGTTTTATAACTATCACACTATCAAAAGGAACATTCACCTTTATCTTCTAAATAAACCACGGAGTGATTTTTTAATTAAAAAGTTAATAAGCTATTAGTCCTCACGTGTCGATAAACTTTAAAGTGCCTCTTACCCTTCTGTCCTATGCCCTGTGTCACCTGTTCCCTCTTTTCTATTTACAACAGCACACATACAGTAGACTCTTATCATCTGCATTTTTGACTATTCTCAAGCAATTTTGTCGTTACAAATTTTAATTTCTCACACCAAAAGCAGTCCATAAATTACGTAATTAAGATAGTGAGCATTAACTTTTAGTTAGAGGCACATTAAAGAGAACGGAGTTAGAGAAACAATTATAGAAGCTGTACAACTTATCGACGATGAAATCATGAGCAGATTAATGGGTTAAGAACAATCACAAAGCCAGTGTGAGCATCTTGCCAGCCCTCCGGGACCACCTTCATGAGCAACCCGGCTTTGTAGACTTATATTTGAGACTTGTCTATACTTTTCTCCCCAAATAAATTGCACAGTATAGTGATATTGGAAAATGGGGAACACTTCTATAATCTCGAGGTGTAATTTTCCTTCCATGAATGCCCAGGATTAAATGTGCTTTCTTTCACCGAGAAATTCAGCAGAAGTTAAATACCAACAAAGGATTTCACATCAGTATGACACATCCTTACCTCTATAACGTTCTGACCATGTGTATATATTTATTTGGAGTCGAGTGGCAATGAGATTTTAATAGCCACCCTGGCTCCCTTGACAGACCTGAACCACACTGGTTTCCTGTCTATCCCTTGAACTGGCCAAGATCCTTCTCACCTTAGAAACTTTGCACTTGTCTCTGCCTGTAACTTTCTGCCCCAGGATGTCTGCATAGCAGGTGCATTGTTATTATTTAGGTCTTACCTCAAATGTCCTCTCAATCTACAATAGTAGCCTCTCCCTTTGATACACTATCTAACATATCGGCCTGTTTTATTTCTGTCATAACATATATTACCACCTAAAATAAAATTGTTTATCGTTCTTCTTCACTTCACGTGCCACACTCAACTAGAAAGTAGCCTGAGAGCAGAAATCCTGCCTGTTTAACACTGGAACAGTACTTAGCATGGTGCTTCTTAAGTGTCTGCTAATTTAATGCATCTATGTTCGCCCTCTTTTCTTCCTTTCACTGTTTATACTCCTTCAAAAATGAATTTGATGACACTGGTACATAGGCGCAGACTGGCGTGTCCTTGCACTTAGCAAGACGACTGGTTTGTGAGCGTTTAAAAATGGGTGATGTTGAGAAGGGCAAGAAAATTTTTGTTCAAAAGTGTGTCCAGTGCCATACTGTGGAAGAGGGAGGAAAGCACAAGACTGTGCCAAATCTCCATAGTCTGTTTGGGTGAAAGACAGGTCAGGCCCCTGGATTTTCTTACACGGATGCCAACAAGAACAAAGGCATCACCTGGGGAGAGGAGACGCTGATGGAGTATTTGGAGAATCCCAGGAAGTACATCCCTGGAACAAAAATGATCTTTGCTGGCATTAAGAAGTCTGGAGAAAGGGCAGACTTGATAGCTTATCTCAAAAAAAAGCTACCAAGGAATAATAGTTGGCCACTGCCTTATTTATTACAAAACAGAAATGTCTCATGACTTTCTTTTATGTGTACCATATTTAAATTGATCTCATACACCAGAATTCAGATCATGAATGGCTGATAGAACATTTCTTTAGGGCAGTCCTGATTTAAATAAGATTGGCTTGTGGCTAAATGAATATGATCAGTTTTTTGAACTTTGATGGTGATTTAGGTTCCGTGAGTGCTAACCCAGTTTTCCCCTTCGAAAGCTGTGATTGGACATAATTAGTAATATTTTGGACATAATTAGTAATAGTTTTTCATAGAAATGGTGAATGCCGTCTGAAAACCTGTAGGAGATTGGTTTTACATTTAGATTGATGTAACTGGTTATATTAATATGTTTAAATGCTGAGGATATCCTTTTGCTGTCTCATGGAACAGCAAGACTTCGTTGTGTTTCAAGTTGTGTTCATTGGCCTGTTAAAAAGGAAAGGACATTGCCACCTTATCTTCGGCCTTTCCTTTTTAACAGGCCAATTTAATTAAATTCATTTTGGTCCTAACTATGCCAATTTAATTAAATTCCCTGTATCTAAACTGTTGCTTTTTTACTTAAAGGCATTTTAGTGTGGTTTATGTACATTATCAAATAAAGAGTATTTAACACTTAAAAAAGTGAATTTGAACATATGCCAATTTTTATTTTCACACTTCCATAAAAGGATTCAGTGGGGGAGGTGATTACAAATCCTGATATCAGAATATTAGCCATAGATAACCAGAGAGAACAGACTAAGTGATCAAACATGCTGGCCTGAACCATATTAATCTGACCATGATTTCGTGATTTGCGTATTGTACAATGTCCAAAATTCTGCTTCTCTAATTTGGTTCTCTCTCATTTGTTTCTAACTAAAATCAACGTTCAGTATATTACTTAATTAGTTCATTTACATACTGCTTTCATATGGTTTTCCAATTTGTTCATCATTTTCCCTCATTCCTTTCTTTCCAATCTCATGCATCTTTACCCGTGCTGGGGGACTTTTTTGGCTTGTTTTTCCCATCTAACTCAAATCTCATTGTTACCTGTCAGTTAGAGGAGTGATCACTAGTCGAGGACTGTTTCCTAAGTATTCATAGAAGTACTGAAACTGGGCATCACAAATATTAACAAAGCACTGTTTCTGGGTGTCCTCCCACCGATGACGGAGTTGAGACAGCCAAGCAAAAGCTTGGGGACTGGCAACCTAAAAACATCAGATGATCATCACACACAGGACACATAATTTTGAGACAACAGGCTTAATCTATTAATCTAATCAACTCTATTAGTTCACATTTTAGTTCTAAATATCTCACATAAAGGAAATCTTTTACGTGCTACTGCAGACTGTAATTGCATGTAGACAGCTGAATACTTTATTAAAAAATGTATGTAATTAAAATCTTCATTTTAAGAAGGCTTTTACTGTAAAATATCAGTTTATTTAAGCAATGTTTTTCCCTTTTAATGAATCACCCCAAGTGATTTGATCACTTTTGTAACCTTATACTTATATCATTGAAATCATGAAAAAACACACTATGAAAATGGTATACTCCATAATTTCTGAATGTCAAAGTAAATATACTTTCAACAAAGTCAATTCTAAAACCAGCCTGCTGTTAGTACAGATTTCCCACTTCATTTTTTTATTAAATCAAATAAGATTTTGTTGTTGTTGTTGTTGCTATTCTTTCCTATCTTACTCAATTCTATCCATTCTTCCAATTTGAAAAAATAATTCCAGTCTCTTTAAGATACATATAATCCTAGAATTTCTTGGGAATTACTTGAAATTACCAAAATTATTGTCTACTAATTTGTCTGATGTCTACATGTCTCAATATTGCATATTTATGTGTATCAGACAATTGGAGATTAGACAAAGTATCTATTTTAGTAAAAAATAAAGGACATATTTTAATCACAATTTATCCTACTACAAGCAAATCACCATTGATAAAACATAATAAAATATGTAAGAAGGTACAAGGTCACATTCAAAGAGTAGTTATCAGTGGTTCATTATCAAAATGAGAATACATGGTAAGTGGTGTTTTGCAAAAATCAGTTTTGAATTAGCAATTAAAGAACATTATTCACTAATGGTCCTGGACTTGGATCAAGAAGTAGTTTCAAGTTTATGGCTTACACAAAGAAGCATTTGGTGCACTTTGTACAGCAGAGAATTAAAATTCGCCTTGATTATAATAACTTGAGAAAAAACTAGAAAAAACAACAAAAAACATTTCACAATACATATGTGCATTCAAATTGTGAAAGGAATTGTCTTGTTTTAGTACCACCATCCCCCCAAAACAATGGGGACTTGGAGGAAGTAGGTGATGGGCATGCTATATCAACGCTGGGCAGTAGACAAGCGTACCTGACATTTGTAAGCAGGAATATATTTTGGAAAAGGTGTGAGAAAATTCTTGTTTCACATGAAACACTGCCAGTATCTAAGAGACTCATGGACTTTTTAATAGGATTAGGAAAGAGGTTATTAGTACACTGAAAGGAATAGAAAATCACTTCTTTAAAGAAAGTTACTTACCCTTGAAAGGAAAAGAGGTGACCAACATTTCTTTCTTCAAAAGGAAAATAACCAGAGGCACACAGAGATTGTTTAAATGACATAAATGTTATTGCTATTGCCTGGGTAAGCCACAGAGGTGATAACCACTGGCCAATGAACCAAGATGATTAGGTGCAGAGAAGCCAGAAGACAGAGAAATAAACATAGTTACTTCTCATGGTTCTTCCATCCTGGGTTAATTTTTTGAATGATCTGGATTAGAGGTTCCTGACTTGGCAAACTCTGAGATATCACTTGAGAAAACTCTTATGAGGATAATATTTCAGATAACCCAAATCAAACTCACCCCAAGTAACTTCTCAAGACTAATTAAAATACAAACACACACACAAAACTTACTTTCTTAGACATACTCCTGATGATAAACACCACTTTCAGGAAACAACAAAAAATACATGAAATCTTTACAAACTTGCCTTCTGAGAAATAAGTTTTGCAACCACGTCTCTGGCATGGACATCTATGGTACAAATTGTCATGATCTTCTGCCTATCTCCAGGTAGAAGTTCTCCCAGCAAAAGTGCAATCAGTGTATTCAACTGAGAAATCTAGAAGGAATTTTTTAAAAGAAGGTAAGAATTATGAATAAAGAATCTAACAGCTCAATAGTGTTCATATTTGAAGAGAGCCCTTCGGTTTACAAAATAATTTCTAGTGTTATCTCGGATGACTCTCAAACAACCCTGAGTGGAGGAACTGGAAGGAGGAATGTTATTAATTTAAATAATATATATATTATTACCCGCTTTGAGCTGGGACTCAGAGAAGATAGGTGAACCTGTGAATAATGACAAAGCCAGAGGTAGAAAGAAGCAAGGTTTTCTGGCTGCTCTGAACTGACTTTTTATCCTAATGATGATCCAGCCCTCAACTTTGCTGGAATAGAAATGACTACAAATTGTAAAAGGCTAAATTGAGCTAACTTCTGTAAAAGTGTAGAAAGAGCTAAATATCAAGTGTTTTATTATTTGTTTTTGGTTTTGTGGCGGGGGGGTGCGGGTGAGGGGGTGGATTCTTGCATAGGAGATAGTGATGATTACCGAGAAGATAATTAAAATGTGGAGCTGAAGACTATCTCACTTTTTAAAAAATTTTATTATTAGTTTTGATTATATAGTACATTGATTAGACATTTATATAGTTTATAAACGATCCCCTTAATTGCTCTTTCTCTCCTCTGGCTCTCCACCTAGCCATTACATTAATGCTAACTGCATTCCCTATGTCCTGCTCCCCATCCCTGTGACCATCTATCACTATTAATTTGTACTTCTTTAACCTTTCACCCCATTCTCCCAGTCCCCCAACCCTCCACCCCTCTGGCTGTCACCAGATTTGCGAGTCTGTTTTTGTGAGTCTGTTTTTGATTAGTTTGTTCTTTTTGTTCCTTAGATTCTGCATATAAGTGAAATCATATGGTATTTATCTTTCTGTCTGACATGTCACTCAGTATAATAATCTTTAGGTCCATCCATGTTGTTGCAAATGGTAAGATTTCATTTTTTTAATGGCTGAGTAATATTCCATTGTATATATGAACCATAACTTCTTTATCCAATTGTCTGTCGATGGGCACTTCGGTTGCTTCCATATCCTGGCTACTGTAAATTGTGCTCTCATGAACACAGGGGTGCACAGATCTTCACGAATTATTGTTTTGGTTTTCTTTCATCTCACTTAATTCTTCTTAACTCATGACCCCATTCTAATTTCGATCCATCGATTTCTTAGATCAATATTCTTCAAACCATTGGTCTTTTTTCTTAAAATGTAAAGGAATGGGATGGCATGGAATAAAATGGAACAGAAAATGCTGCATTACAGTAGTAAGGGTATGTATTGTTTTGTGAAACTTTATTTCAGTTTCAGACTTTTGAGTGTTTACATGTATATGTAAACCTGATCTGATATAAAATATTTTTTTATTATTAATTGTGTTCAGAAAGGTTTGAAAGATACTCTCTTAGATGGTCATTTTGTTGGCATACTTACTTACATAAAACAGTCCTGCCTTACTCCAGGCTTATTGGCAAAAAGAAAAAAAAAAGGTGTTTTATTCCAGGGTAGCATATTGTAAAACAATACTGTCCCCTTTTTAGTTCTGCAAAAGACAGTCAATTAAAAAATGTTACAAGCTCTTGAGAAAGTTGGTAATAAGTGAAGATGACATATCACCCACCAGAGGCTCTCAAAACTTTATAGAACTACTGTCAAAAAACATGTTCCCTACAGTACTATTATCACATCTCAGAAAACATCCGACACTTCAGACTTCGCTGAGACTGCTGTGCTGCTGAACTAGAGAAGATTATATAACAACAGCGAGAATGGAGAAGGCAGGCAGGAAGACGGTAACCATGACATTCAATGAGAATGTACAATGTGCCAGGCACTGACTAAACATACTGCCTATAATCCCATTTCATTTTCACAGCAATCTATTATCATCCTAATTTTGCAGAGGAGGAAATGAAGTCAGAGACATAGTAACCACATTTACTGATCAGGGGAAGGAGGAAGTCAAGCCCAGACAGCCTGAGCTCTTACAGGTCACATCGCATGGATCCCCTGTACCAGATTCCACAAGACTGGCCCACCACCACCTTCAAGTGGGAGAAACTGCGGCTGGGCAAGAAGTATTCCAGGGAGACTTAAACACATTGGAAAGTTGGTTCAAAGGAATCAAAAATATGCATTTTAGACATTCATAGTATACTAAACCGCCTTATAAGCATTCATCTATTTTTAATATCTTCCATCTATAAAATGTAGTTATACTGTTAAAGCAGAGGTGATCATTATTTCACCTATGTGATGTTCAGTGTTCATCATCCCCTAGGTTTTAGGTTCCACGAAGGCAAGGTCTGTGTCTGTCTTGTTCAGTGCTTTGTCTCCAGAGTGACTGAAGGACTAGCTATGAAATAGTAGGTGCTCAATGACTGTTTCAAATAAAAGAATGTACCACATACATGTAAGTTTATCAATAAAATTTACACGGATGTTGGTTAGAAAAGAGGTGTTTGGCCTTGGATATTTTATCATCTGGGTCAAGACATCCAGTCTTTAGTCTTGTATCTTATGTCAGGACCAGTATTTGGTAAAAAAAAAAAAATTGGTGTGTTAGCAACAGTAATAATTCCTTATACCTTGTAAGAACATTGATAATTCTAAGTGCTTTTACATGCATTGTCTTATCTGAGCATCCCTTCAACCCGTGATTTCTCCATTATTGATTCATTTTTCACAAAACTTCAGTCAAGTGAAAGATGATTAAAAATACAGCTCATCAACATTTTCTGCACAGCATATATTGGGGATCTTATGTTGTTTTTCAGAATTAAACCTATCATAATAATGCTCTTTTGTAAGTAATAAAATTTTGTACCCACAAAAATAGTAGTTATAAAATGTGTCATTTGGGCAGTGGTATCAGGCAGCAATTACTAAATGGGCATACTATAATTGCATACAAGTTTATGGTCTCTGACATATAAAACATTCCTAGGAAGCTTTTAAAAACTGTATACCCTATCATGTAATCAGCACTTATGCTTGCCCTTGATCAAAGAAGTGTCACATGTCTTTCTACTGGATCCAGGATGTTTGCCTCAAGTCGACTACCTAACAAGCTCTCTGAAACTCAAGTGGCTACTTTCCTGGTCCACCTTGGCCTTCAGCCTACTCATGAGCACAAAGCCTTCCACAGCCTCCCACGACTCCTTTCCTACTTTGCATCACTTCAGCCGATATGTTCCCCCATCACAGCTGCTTTGACACCACAAAGACTATTCAATCTGCCTGGAGTCCTTTCCCCTCTGATCTTTGTCTAGTTGGCTTCCTCTCATCATTAAGTCTTAGTTCAAATTCACCTCCTCAGGTGGGCCTTTCCTAGCCCTCCTAATTACTACCCAATTATTT
Organism: Pteropus medius; assembly: GCF_902729225.1. Taxonomy (NCBI): domain Eukaryota; kingdom Metazoa; phylum Chordata; class Mammalia; order Chiroptera; family Pteropodidae; genus Pteropus; species Pteropus medius. Next base: position 10,120,097 of record NW_024342467.1, on the reverse strand, counting down.
TACATATTCCCACCTTACTGTCTTTATGGTACTTACTAGTATCTGATCATACACTTATTTATTTTCCTATTTACTGTTTGTCTTGTCCACTTGACTGTAAGCTCCAAGAAGCGAGGCCCTTATCTGTCTTATTCAGTACTACATTCCCATACCTAACACAGTGGCCGGCATAAAGCTCAGTAAACACTCATGTGAATGAGGGAAGAAATGAACACACGAATGACAGCAACAGTACACCCAGAACAACATTTTGTTCTCTCATTCACACAAGACAAACGTGGTTATCGTTTGCAGGATGTACCGGTCAATGAGGAACGCAGACAAATAATTACAATTGCTTTTGCTAGGGAAAGTACAAAGTACACAGAAATAGGACCTTGCCTAATTTAGGGCTTGGAAAGACATTTTGGAGGAAAAGGTATTTATGCTAAGACTTCAAGAGTGAATATAATTTAGGCTGTAGAGAAAGTAGGGGTTGGCCACAGAGGGCGGCAGTATTTAAGCCACAGAAAGCAAGTGACCTGTGTAAAGGCCCAGGATATAGCAGGTGGCCCTGTCTGGAAACTGAAAGAAGTCTAGAATGGGGAGAGGGAGAGGGAAAGGAAGACCAGGTACATAAGGATGCTGGAGGGGGAACACAGGGCTCAAACAGGCAGGGCTCAGCCAGCTTACTAGGAGTCTTGAGTTAGAGCCATAAGAAACAGAAACATTTAAGGGTCAAGAAGAGGAACAGGAGCAAGGAAAGAAATCTGAAGAACAGCCCAAGAAGTAGATGGAAAGTGCAATTCAAATAAACATGAATATAAAGGAAGAGAGTATTTGAAGATGAAGGAAGTATTTTCTAACATAAAAAAAAAGAATAGAAGCAGACTCAGTCAAGTGGTAGAAATGAGTCATGGAGAGAATAAGAAACGAAAAAAGGGAACAAGTATAGATACTTAGTTCAAAAAATTTGATAATAAGAGTGACAGAGATAGAGCAGAAAATGGAAGACATGGCTTCAAGGGACAATTTTTGATGGTTGTGTTGTTTTTAAGTAAGGAGAGAGACTTGTGAATGTTTAATCCCTGATGAGGATGAGTCAAAGTGAAAACCTGAAGATACAGTAGAAATGGTCGCCAGGGACATCCTGAGAGTCCAGAACAGAAGAGACCCAGAACAAATGGCTCCAGACAGTCAGAGACTGTCCTTCTATGTAACAAAAAGAAGGGACGGAGGGTGGAACACCAATCCTGTCGGAATCGATCTGGTTCCTCTCTGACGGCACAAGCAGATAATAAGAGCTGACATGTACTGAGCACTAACTATCTTACAGGTATTGTGCACATGTGTTTGCATGTGTGTATGTGTGGCATGTGTGTATTCTAATTTAATCATCACAACTCTATGAGGAAGGTACTATTATTATCCCAACCTTACATATGAGAACATAAGGTAATTTGCCCAAGATCACACAGTTATAAATGGTGAAGCCAGATTTAGTACATGATTCTAGGATTTTACTGTGGATTTTACCAACAACAGAAACAAAACTTTCCATGCGGATAACATATTCATTAACAGGACATCTTGACCAGGCAAGAGCTGACCTCTAATGATTTAGACAATTGGAGAGAAGTAACCAGGTATTCCCCACCTATGAATTCTCTTATTTAGATAAACATGGAAACACTTCCCAAGAAAGGAAATCTTCCCCATCACTGAGGTTGACATGATACACGTGTCTAAGATGCTATGGTGTTCCCAAGGGCAGCCAGCTTTGCGTGGTGGGATGGTAATGAACTTGCCATGAAGGAAGGTGGCAGGCATAGAAGTAACAGACTCAAGGTCAGAAGTGATATGCAGTGGTGGCTGATCCTCAACTTTGTCCTAAACCGGCTCCTATGACAGTGTGGTATAAAGAGGCCACGCATGTGAAGTGAAAGAGCTATGTCCCTAAATACCATAGGTTTAAATGAGACAACACAGGAAGCACACTTCCCTTGCAGAAGCGGAAGCACTGCAGTTTCACCAGTATCGAGCATGGCCGATCTCCCAATCTAGGGACACCCGAGGCAGCGTGGGAAGCAGCTGGAAGGAGCTCCTCTGTAAAAATGTGGAGCTTGTAGTCCTCTGCTCGGCAAATCGAAGTGAACATTAATTATAGTGTAACTAACTGCCATAGTATTTTGCGGGTCAGCTACCGAAATCCTCGATCCCTTTTCCAACTGGACATTACACAGAAATAATCTTCTTTTTGTTTCAAAACAACAGAAGCAAGAATCTCTAATCCTTGAAACCCACCAATGTTTCAACTTCAGCCAGATCAAAAATAAGAGATTTTCGTTCTCATCAGCTAGAACAAAGGAAACTGCAGGAGACCAGGTTCCACACTCATCCGCACTTCTGGGGCATGTGTCATGGAATCTCGGTTTGGTACCTGCCTTTACCATGTTCACGTTCCATCTTTCCTTGAGTCCTACTGCTAAAAGTACCAGCACAATATTGAGCAGTGAATGTCAGAGACAGTGAGCATAATTACCTCATTCTTGACACTAATGGGAATGATTCTACTGCTTCACCATCAAGCATGATTTTCTCTGCAGGTTTCTGTTTTCTTCAAGTTATAAAGTTTCCTTCAGATGCTTATATTAGAAAAGAAAAAGGTGTAAAATCAATAATCTAAGTTCCTACTCCAAGAAATGAAAAAAAAAAGGAGCAAATTAAACTCAAGGTAGAAGAAAGGAAATTAATCGAGATAAAGCAGAAATCAGTGAAATGTAAAACAAATAGAAAAAATCAAAGTCAAGAATAGTTCTTCAAAACCATAAATAAAATTGACAAACACCTGGAAAGCCTGACTGAGAAAGAAGGAAAGAAAGCACAAATCACCAACACCAGGAATGAAAGAATGTGACTCCAGATCCTCCAGATGTGCTAGGCTAATGTCAACTCAGTTTGCAAACTTAGATCAGGGGTGGACAAATTTCTTTTGTAAAGAGCCAGATAGTAAATATTTCAGGCTTTGCAGGCTACCTGGCCTCTACTATGACCTCACTGAGCTGATGTAGTGTGAAAGTGGCTCAAGGCATAAGTACTGGGTCAGATTTTGCCAGAGGACTATAATTTGCCAGCACTGACTTAAATGAAATGGATAAATATCTTGAAAAATACAAATTTCCAAAACTGGCACAGGAAAAAGAAGACACAAATAAAGCTACATAAGCAGCATATATGTAAAATAAATCAATTTATAAGTTTAAGATGTTCCTCAAAGAAAATTCCAAGCCCAGATGGCAACACCAGTGTTTCCTATAATAAAGTCTTTCATAAAACAGTAATACTTTCCTATTCCTTTTAAGGAACATAACATTGATCTCCAAACCTGGCAAAGATATTATAGGTAAGGAAAAAAACAGACAAATGTCTCTTATGAACATAAATACAGAATTCCTTGACAAAATATTAGCAAATAGAATCCAACAAAAATATATACATATATAAAAGATAATACATCATAACCAAATGAAGTTTATTTCAGAAATGCAAAGTTGGCTTAGCATTAAAATACTCACCCCAGTGGTACTTCATAAGGTATATAAATGTGTAATCACCATGTACATCTGAAACTAATATAATACTGTACGTCAACTGTACTTGAAAAATAAATTAAAAAAAAAATTCACCACAGTAACAGCAAACCACATGAACATCTTAACAGATTTGAAGAAGTTCAATGCCTCAGGATAAAAACTCTCAGTATGTAGTAATGGAAGGGACTTTTCTCTAAAAAAGGCATCTATGAACACCTATAACTATCATACTTAACAGTGAAACATTAAAAATTATTCTTCTCTAAGACTAGGACTAGGCAAGGATGTCCACTCTCATACTTCAACACTGTGCTGGAGGTCCCAGCTAATTCAGTAACCCAAGAAAATGAAATAAAAGGCAAAAAAAGAATGAAAGACAAGAAGTAAGACTCATTATCTACAGATGATATGTTTATGTACATAGCCCCATGAAACAATTAAAAAAAAACAACACCTATTATAACTAGTAAGCAAATTTGGCAGAGTCTCAAGTCATAAGGTGAATATTTTTTAAAAATCAATTTATTTCTATATACCATCCACAAACATTAGAAAAAATTTTAATTAATTAGTATATGTTTCAAGCATCAAAACATAAACTATCTAAAAATAAGTCTAGCAAGAAATGCACAGGACAACTACATTGAAAACTTCAGAAAACATTACTGAGGGAAATTAAAGAAGACCTATTATCAGAAGATATACCATGCTCTTGGATTATAAGAAACATCACTGTTGAGATATCCATCCTCCCAACATTTATGTTTACATTCAATGTCATCCCAGTTAAAATTTAATTAGGCTAAGATTAGGCTTTTTAAAATAAATAAACAAGGTGATAAAATTTATGTAGAAATGAAAAGAACATAGAATAACCTAAATAATTTTGAAAAAAAGGAAGTTAGAGGCTATATTTAACATGATTTCAGGCTTACTATAAAACTGTAGTCATTAATACAGTGTAGATTTGGCATAAAGACAGAAAGATAAATAATGGAATAGGAGAGTCTGGAAATAGACCCGCATATATACAATCATTTCACTTTGGCCAAGGTGCCAAGTTAATTCAATGGAAAAAGAAAAAAAATGTATGGATCATAGAAACCCCAAACTATAAAGCACCTAGAACACAGGAGAATTCATGACATTGAAACCGGCAAGAATTTCTTACACATGACAGAAAAATAATCACAAAAGGAGAATTTGATATACTATACCACATCAAAATTAAAACATTCGACTCACGAAATATACCATTAACTAAATGAAGAGTCTATTCATTTCCTGAAAAGGACTTATACCCAAAATAAAGAAATCCTACAACCCAAAGGACAAACATCCCAATTTTAAAAAAGCGAAATATTTGAACAGACACTTCACAACAGAAGTTATACGAATGCCAAAACCACATGAAAAGTTGTTCGACATCTTTAAACATTAGAGATAAGCAAATTAAAACCACAAGGAGATACTATTTCACATCTACTAGGACGGCTGCAATTGTAAAGACTGACAATACCTCATACTGGCCAATATGTGAGGCAATTAGAATTCTGTCACTCTGTTGATGGGAATGGAACAGTGGAGACCTGTTTGGCAGTTTAAGTACTTAAACATGTGCCTTGCCTATGATCCAGCAATTTCACTTTTAGGTATTTACCCAGGAGAAATGAAAATATGTGTCGACAAAGACTTGTACAAGAATGTTTCAAACAGCCTTAGAAATTATAGCCCCAAAGTGGAAACCCAAATGTCAGTTAACAGAATGGATAAAAAAAAAAAAGTGTAGTAAATTTATGCAATGGACTATTAAGCAAAAAGAAAAAGTGAATTTCTAATATCTGCAACATGAAGACTCTCCAAAATATGTTTGATGAGAAATGGGAGGGTTTAAGATTTTACTCTACTTTCATGCTAAGTTAGCCTGACAAAGATTTATGAATGCTGGCAGAAGACACAGGACTCCTGAGTCACAGATAAAAGATAGTTTATTATTCACAGCAAAAGCATGGAGTAATATCAGAGAATCAGCATTCGCATCAGTCCCTGACCCCCATCTTTCAAAAGATAACCTAAAAGAGGAATAAGTTGCTTGCACATACAGTGAGTTGTGTTACAGCAGACTTGCAGGGGTCCCCAAGCCCTGGGCTGTAGATAAGTATTGTCGGTGGCCTGTTAGGAACCTGGATGCACAGCAGGAGGTGAGCTCTGGGCAAGCGAACAAAGCTTCATCTGTATTTGCAGCCGCTCTTCAGCATTAGCATCACCACCTCAGCTCCACTTCAGATCATTGGGCATTAGATTCTCATAGGAGCGCTGGTCCCTGGTGCCAAAATGGTTGGGGACCGCTGTAGTAGAGGAACCCTGAGTTTAGGGAGCCCAAATATTTTGTAAGCATGCTTGACTTTTGCCCTGGAAGGAAATATTATCTCTATTATACTGGACAACAAGTCAACCTGTCCTTTGCTCTGGAGAGACACCATCTTTATCTTCCAGGGATGTCTGCTATATAAACATCCATGCGAAGACAGTCTAGAACAAAGGTAGTCAGTACCACTGCTCAAAAGATGGACAAAATGTGAGACCCACAAAAAATTGTCTCCCAATAGTGTTAAGTGAAAAATCTAGAGCAAAAAAGGATATGCCAATTTGTGAAACTGGCCAAGAAGTTTATTAAAACTTTATAAGGTGAGTGAAAAAATCTTTCTGTCTTTTTCTACACTATAGAACAGCTGATGCGACAGGGTGTTTATCTGTTCTTTAAATGTCTGAGAAACCACTGGAAGAGGGCTCTATTTAGGAATATGAATCTTTAACTACCTTGGTTATCATTTGAATTATTTCTGTGGTTACTCATCTGCTCAAGTTTTCCACTTCATTTTGAATCAGTTTTAAAAACAGTATTCATAGAAAATCATCCATTTAGATTTTTAACTTAAAGCACAAGAAGTGTTATACAGCTTTTTAAAAATCTCTTTCTCCAATAAAATGCATAGAAGAAAACATAGGAACTAAACTCAAGGACCTTGGACTTAAAGAGGATTTTATGAATTTGACCTCAAAGGCAAGGGAAGTAAAAGCAAACATAAATGAATGGGACTACATCAAATTAAAAAGCTTCTGCTCAGCAAAAGAAACCATCAACAAGGTAAAGAGACAACCATCTCAATGGAAAAATATATTTGCAAGCAACGCCTCTGATAAGGGCCTAATATCCAAAATATACAAAGAACACATAGGACTCAATAACAACAAAAAAACAAACGATCCCGTCAAAGAATGGGCAGAGGATCTGAACAGACACTTCTCCCTAGAGGACATACAAATGGCCAACAAATATATGAAAAGATGCTCAACATCGCTAGCTATTAGGGAAATGCAAATCAAAACCACAATGAGATACTATCTCATACCTGTTAGAATATCCATAATCAACAGGACAAGAAATAACAAATGCTGGAGAGGATGAGGAGAAAAAGGAACCCTCATACACTGCTGTTGAAACTGCAAATTGGTACAGTCACTATGGAAAACAGTATGGAGGTTCCTCAAAAAAATTAAGAATTGATCTACCATATGATCCAGCAATTCCTCTACTGGGTATTTACCCCAAAGACTTGAAAACCCATATCCGAAAAGATATTTGCACATGGATGTTCATAGCAGCATTACTCACAGTAGCCAGGACATGGACGCAACCAAAGTGTCCTACGATAGATGACTGGCTAAAGAAGCTGTGGTACATATATACAATGAAATATTACTCAGCTGTAAGAAGAGATGAAACACTGCCATTTGTGACAACATGGATGGACCTCGAGATAATCATGCTAAGCAAAATAAGCCAGGCAGAAAAAGTAGAAAATCACATGATATCACTTATATGTGGGATATAAACCTAAAAGCAACAAATGAACAGGACAAACAAACAGGGACTCAGGGGTATGGACAATGGACTAGTGGTTACCAGAGGATAGAGGGTGGGGGAGGAGGGGAGAGGTAGATGGAGTAAAGGGGGTCAAATAAAGAGGGAAAGGGTGAAGTGGGTAAAGGGGATCAAATATATGGCAGCTGAAGGAAACTGGACTTTGGGTGGTAAACACACAATAGAATATACAGAGGTCAATTTATAAGGTACACCTGAAAATTATATAATTGTATTAACCAATGTTACCCCAATAAACTTAATTTAAAAAAATATCTCTTTCTCAGAGAGCTTATGTTTCCTATACCTAACCTTTTATTTTTGCTTCGTCCTGTAAACTGCAAATCTTTGTCCATGTTATTGGTCTGTTCAAAGAACCAACTCTCAGGTTTTTGGATCAGACTGGACTCTAGTGGCATACACGGATAGCAAATCCCGTTTTTCCTTATCTCCATCTGTCAGTGTAGGGATCTTGAGTTATTTCAGGATCTGTTCTGCTTATTATAGGGGTTGTTTCTAGAATAAAGGTTGGCGAACTATAGACCATGAACCAAATCTAATTCACCGCCTGGTCTTATAAATAAAGTTTTATTAATAAAATTTTATATCCAGCCACACCCATTTCTTTAAAAATTGCCTGTGGCTCCTTTCCTACCACAACAACAAGACGACTAGTTGTGAGAGAGACTGTGTGATCCATAAAGACTAAAATCTTTACTATATAACCCTTTGGAGAAAACAGTAGCCAATACCTGCTCTACAGTCAAGACACAGTGATGGCAGAAGGCCTCAATAAATGTCTCACTTTGTTTATCAAGAATTCTTCAGGGCTTTATCCTAGGGACAACTCTCTTCCTTTTACATCTAGACGGATGTTCAAATAAGGGACATGTCACAGATTTACTTTTTGTAGGTGGGGGAGGATGGACGGTTAATGAGAAAATTTTTATATTGCTAATCTTGAGTATTATTAAAAGTCCTCTGGGAAATGTCACAGCACACTAGCTATTCATTTTTTAAAGTCAAAAATGACTCCATCTTTTTTTATTATTATTATTTTCACACAGCTCAATAATAAAGGAAGAGTAGAAAAACTTTCTTATCAGAACTCAAGCTTCCAAGATACTTTTGCCAAGGAATCTTTAAATCTGATAAATTTGTTACATTTGACATATCTTCAAAGACTCTGGCAAGGCAAGGACATATATCTAAAATGCAGTATTTTTGCTTTTAATCCCAACATAATTTAACATACAATCGCAATAGGTCTAGGGGAAAAAATTGAGTTTAAAATAATGACCTCAGATTATTTATCTCACTAGAATTTGGAAGTGAGAACTAAGGAAAGAAATCTCTTGCTCAGGCGGATCATCAATAACAGCCAACTCTGATCTCAATTTTAAAATTAAGCTATTTTACAAATATAGGGGAGTTGGGGAAGGGTGAATTAGATAAAGGAGATCAAAAATATGGTAGCTGAAGGAAACTGGACTCTGGGTGTAATCACACAATATATAGATGTCAAATGATAATGTACACCTGAAAATTGTATAATTATATTAACCAATGTTACCCTAATAAACTTAAAAAAATCAGCTACAAAAAAAATTAGAATAAATTAATATTTAGAAAAAATTAAAAAAATAAAATTAAGCTATTTTAAAGAAATAAAGTTCTTTATTTATTAGCAAGTCATTTTAATTAAAAACAATCTCTAGCATATGGTTACATCCATGTCTAAAGAGAGACAACTAGAAGGGTTTCAATTTATGTACATTTCTCATGAACCAAACTACAGCATAACAGTATGTTATCTTCTCTAATGTGCCTATTAGTATCAGTCACCAAACTGAAATGTACTGAAGGCATCTATTCGCTGGTCTAACATGAACATTTCTATTCATGTTAGAAGTTTTTTCAAAAAATTACTTTTCCTTTCTTTCTCTTCTACATCTGGATTTTCTCATTCTATATCTTTAACAATAAACAAATCAAGAAATTGAAAATAATGAAGTTGATATAAGTAAAAAAAATCCATAAGACACCATTTACTGTTTTAGCAATAAAATATTCTAATCATTACAAAAAATACAATAATTGGAGGCAAGGGAGAAAAAATCAGAATAGATCAAGTAGAAATACATTTGTTACAAGATTTAAGTTTGAACAGTGACTGATAACAGCTGAAATTTAAGAGTGGATATTATTTTAAGTATTTAAAAATTCCTTATTTAAATATGTAATGAAAATAGTTACTGTAAAAGCACAAATATCAATAAATTAACCGAAAAGTTATTTTTGTAAGCATAATAGAATTCATTGCAATTTAACTAATTATCTCAGTGGTTTATGCCCATTAAAAAAAATGTAACTATTCAGTTTCCTCATCCAAATGGCACTGGCTAGAATTAAAGAGACATTGCCTTAGAAGGAAATCAGCCACTTCTTTCAATCTAATACTATGACTCGAAGCCTACTAAATAGAAACCAATGCCCCATTTTCCGAAGGATGTAAAATCAAGAATATATTTTTCTCCAAAAGCAAATCATACAAAACTTCTTTAGTAACATAAATGAGGTGGCCCCTATCCAAGATTAAAAGAGCAAAATTGAAAGGAATAATCAACACACGCTATGGCTTAAAATTCTTGAATGTGTCAGAAGACAAGCATCCTTCACTATCCAAATCTATTTGATATTCAAGGTACTGAGTTAAAAGCACTGCTACGAAGAGAAGAATGGGAAGTTATGGAAAGCATTCTGAATTCTGCTGGCCCTGCCAGTTTCACTTACAAATTGTGGGATATTGGGAAAGCTATTTAATATCTCTGGATTCAACCTTTATCCACTGAAAGCAAGAAGGGTATACTAACTCATATTTACACTCCTTTCCAAGCCTAGTATTCTCTTAATCTATCAAATAAAAGAAAGGCTATATGTCTGAATTATTCCATAGCTAAGAGCACACCTTAAGATGGGAGGCTTAAGGAGAGGAGATGGCATACCTGGATGAATAAAATGGAATTCAAAATAGATTATTTTCCAAAGTTACTCATCTGTGATTTGTAATTAACAGAAAACCAAAATGCATAAAAACATTTGTTTTTGTTGAACAGTCATCCGCCTTTGTGAATCATGCACGTATTTGCTAATAAATACATCGTCAGCTGAGATGGAGAGTCTTACACAGAAGGAAAAAAAATAGGCACAGTACCTAGAAGGGAATGATGTCCTAGAGTCTTGGAGGGATAATAGACATGATGGATGTTTTGAAAACCCATGTAGAAAATTAGAAAGATAATATATAGGTAGAAAATGAAAAGTTAAACGACTGATTGCTAAAATCTTCCTAGCACAGTACCTTGCACACAGAAGACACTTGGAAGGAAGGGAAGAAGGAAGAAGGAAAGAAGGAAGGAAAGAAGGAAGGAAAGAAGGAAGGAAGGAAGGAAGGAAGGAAGGAAGGAAGGAAGGAAGCAAGCAAGCAAGCAAGCAAGCTTACCTCAAGTCCCTTTAATTCTCTAAATCATGAAACTATAAAATACCTGTTTTTTATGAAAATCCTTTAGGGCTGTTTCATAGCCTTCTTCCAGTCTACTGAAGGCTATTCCTACATCTGTAGTCCACCAGATTTGTGAGCTGGTTAGTGCAACCTGAGCCGGGAAATCAAAAATCCACAGTTCCCTAGGTTTTTCATCATAGGCCACTATAGCTTCTGTGATTGAATGTCGCACTGTCTCTTGCATGGTCTGCTCAAGTTGCACAAGCCACGTTTCCACCTTTGGAAGCAAAAGGAAATGTTATAACACAGGCTTAACTATGGCAGAGGGGCAATTTCATCCTCTCGTGGGCTCAAAGGCCACGCAAATAGTGAGGCCTCAGATGGATTTATTTTACATCTTTGTAGAAAACTAGAAGAGGGGTAACTCAAAGGAAAAGGTAAACCAATGACTAATGAAATGTTTTTCCTACATGAACCTGTCTTCTGCAGACGCTTCTCAACATATTTCACCTACTGGCTGGCTAATAACTTCAAACATTCTCAACAGAAGGTATTCTCAATCCTTCATTTTTCAGACTTGAAGACAAGGAGATTCTAGACCAAGATCCCCTCTGGTAACACACAATAGTTTGAGAAACCAAAGCCTCTAGAAAGTAATGCGCTAGAGTGATTTTCTAGAGCTTTGAGGATATGGGAAACTGATTTTTAAAAACATACCTTTTGATAATTTCAAAATCTATTGAAAATTCTTCCCTAAAATCTTCATAGTTCTTAGGCTTAAGACAAGGTGTTTTTAGTAAGCATCTTAATTATATTCCCTACTGGTTCTCCTCTTCACACTTGTCAAAAATTAGACAGTAGGAGAGTTTGAGAGGCAGGACTACTGCTGACTTGTAAAGATTCATCGTTTTTTAAATTCGAGTTTATTTTGCTCCCACAAATATATTTCAGCCAGTTTTCCATCCTATTCAAATATGCTTTGTTAAATTTATCTATGTTTCCATGGGATATTGTGTAACAAAAAAACACATATACTATTTGCAAATCATTGACCATATCAATAAAAAATGACCATAATAAATTCCAAGGACCACATGGGATGCTGAAGATGTATAACTGATTTCTATCCCTGCTTTTGTGAAGATGGCAGCCACACTCAGTCCTAGAACCACTTTCTCTGGAGAACTGTGGAGTGGTATGTGGCTAACGAGCTGACAGCCTTCCCTATTCAAAGAAAAAAGAAGCACTGCCCTGGAAATGGCCCCAACATCCTAACAGCCTTCTCCTCTGGCTTCATAGCTGGGCTTTGTTCACATGCCTGAGTTCAGGGTCTTTGATCTAATCAACGCTTTAGTTACTAAGCACAATTCAATGTCACCAAGCAATAAGTTCCTTCAGTGAATCAGACATTATTTAAGCATCTCCCAGATACTCTGGCATCCACGCCCTCAATGTGACCAACTTTTCTCAAGAACTTTCCAGTCCACATTGGAAGACCAAACACACACACAACTTGATATATCAGCTCACATTCAGATGACCATGCCAACAATGGCAACTTAGCTCAGTATGATTTGAGAACTAAGCTCTGATGAGGTGTTTGTTTGACCCCTCCCTTTTTGGTAGTTCATCAGCTTCTGCCCAACCCTCTAAAAAAACAGTTACCACTTCCTATTATTGCTACTTGTGTGTATATCCATTTCTTCAATGAGCCTAAGAGCTCTTCGATGGCAGGGGCCATGTCTTATCCAAAAGCCTAACCCAACATCTGGTACACAGTAGGTATTCGATAAACAGTAGTCAAATAAAATACAAATAATCTAAATTGGAAAGAACCAATCATAACAGTGCAAGGGTAAAGACCTAGAGTAAAAGCATCTTTTTATAAAATAAAGGCAATTATTTAGAGAGTAAGTCTATTATATGCTCGAAAGTATCTAGCCCAAGTTGCTTATACAGAATAAATTAAAGCACTATGAAAACTTTCAATATCGAGGGTTTCTGCTACTGACAACCACATCTGTCAACCGGACTGTCCTCCTTCTGGGCGCTATGCCAGTCGGCCAGCAGTCTGCTGGGGAGGGAGCAGGCAGCAAGACACTTTAGTCAAGATAGTTTATGGTGACTTTTTCTAATCATTGTAATAATATCCTAAAGAGCCCAAGAGATCAAAAAATATATTTTAATCAAAGTATGCCACCATCTGCTTCCCCTTCATTTGGCAGGAATTTTCTGGTACAATATTAAAAAGCAAGAGAGAGGAATAAAGAAAACCCCTGCTTAAAAAAAAAAAAAGGTTGCCATCACGTTTCTGCAAGGGGGACTTTAAGGACCCACTGTCTCAACCCAAATGGTTCTGTAATAGAGGCTACTGCTCAGTGATTCTGTGGATTAACCCAAGCTATACAAGCATCATCATAAAAAAAGATGCAATTCCTCTAAATCATCTGAAAACACAGAGAGCTCTTTCATCAATCATAACGAGCCATTCTTGCAGATCACTGTTGAGAATATTTTTGAGGTATTTGGCTGCGAGAGAAGAGAATATGCTAACTTAACTGTCTGTGTACACGGTAATTAGGGGATGTGACATCAGTTTGGTAGACTCAATCCACTTAATTTATGAGCAGCCATTTACAATCTTCACATCAGAATCCTGAACCACAAACCTCTTTAAAACGGGCTTTACTGCATATGGTGCTGCTTCACCCTCATCCCTGTCCTCTCTGCAGTGGTGAAAATGAAACGTTTTGTGGGGGCTCTGTCACCGGGCTGCATTTGTTTCTAATTCTGGAGTCCACTCATTCAATTTGAGACAGTCCCTCCTGTCTAGTTCAACTGCTAGCATCTCTGAGGCCCTGAGAGGTACTGCAGCCAAATGCACAGACAGTGGGAAGCATGGCAGAGAAGCCCTCTGCCACACTGGACAGACATAAACAGGAAGCTCTGAACACAAAACTAACCAGAACCTTATTTGACATGAGTTGATTTCTCCTTGTTCAATTCGACCTTTAAAAAATTATCCCGAAAATCCTCCTCTAGCATAGAAAACCTCATAATCAAAACTTACATGGCCTATGCAGTCACACTCGGCTTGGAATGGGACATACTCCTTTTCTTTGCTGGACATTCCAATTGCTCTGTGTGCAGAAACATCCTGATCGTCTTCAAACTGCAGATCGGCGATGCTATCAAAGAGTTTGGCAAGGTGACGTGTTACCTAAGACAAAATATAGTCTGGTGACCTAGTGATGATGATATAGGAATTCACAAAACTTACTTTATATAGTTAAAGAGCTGTCTCAAAATGGTTTTCCTCAAAACAAAAATCACTTCTTAAATTCCAGAGTTTGAAATGACCTTGGTGGAGAAGTGGCCAGACACTCTGGGTACATCATGAGGGTCTGGGTGGTGAATGCTTACCACGCAAAGTTACCTATTTTCTACTTGAAGACTGGAGACTTACCAACTCCTCTATCTGTGCCACATTCCTGTAGCAACCAGCTTGAGAATTTTGTGGTCAAGCTTTTAAAATTCACACATATTATTATACTATAAAAAGGTTTGTTGTTTTTTTTCTTAAAAATAACCATTTTCTTATCATCTAACATTTACTTAACATCCTTTTTCATAAACGTAAAACATTTAAAAAATTCATGAACTATTTTGGTGGTCTTAGTTTTTTAATGTATAATGCTTGTTTATTTCAGTCATCCTGCAAGGAAACACACTCTGACCACAAGGACAGGAGGACCTGCCTATCACTCAGATGAGACCTTCCCTAGTTTAATCATGATGCATGTAGCTGCGAGGTAGCATTTCCTTCCACAATCAGGAGCAGTGTGTCTCACGTAAGGCTGGACCCTTTAGTTAACAGTCCTGCAGCTTCTGGTAGTTGTAGGCGGTTTAACACATATAAAAAAAAAATGTGTTAAAATATCTGAAACAAAATATGTTAGATACCATCTTACATCTTGTGTTAGGTCCCACGTCGTATACTTGCTTTGACACTTGTTACTTAAGATATGAATAGGATTTCCCCATTTTCAATGATAAGGAAATCAAAGCTAAAATATTAAGTGACTTCTTCAAATTGGCATTGGTAAAAGTAAGTGGCAGTGAGATTTTAAGCCTCCAAGATCAGGCCATAGCTACAAAGTTCAAATTTTTCTGGCACCATAACCTTTTACATCCTAAGCTATAGGATCTTCAAAAGAAGCCCCAATAAATAGCATACTGAACTCTACATACGTTCCCAACTATTTGAGAAATAAAACAGACCAAATTAAAAGACAAAGATGAGCGTCTGTTCTGCTAGAGGCCAATTCTGAGACTAAAACTTAACTGGCGTCCAAACAGAACTACAGAATTAGCACTCCTTGTCCGTCCAGTCACATCAGCACTGACCAGGACAGGCTCTCCACCCACAAGTACTGCCATGACAAAGAGATGGGGCAGATGTGTGTTCTGTAGGTCAGCTCACAAGGGGGAAGAGAACAGACTATCAGCCAGGTTGGCCGCTCTGCTTCCCTTGGGGTAGACCGTGTAAAGGGGCAGAAAAGGAACCAGAGAAAGAGCCTCACATACGGTACAAAAACTGCTCCGTGGAAAACAGTTTGGTGGTTCCTAGAAAACTTAAACATGGAATTACTGTGTGACCCAGCAATGCTACTCCTAGTATATACCCTAAATAATTAAAAACAGGTACTCAATTACTTGTATACAAGTGCAGTACTATTTACAAAAGCCAAAAGGTAGAACTAACCGAAATGTCCATTAATAGATAAATGGACAAATAAAAGTGTGGCCTAGGTAGACAATGGATTGTGCAGTCATAGAAAAGAATGAACTACTGATACATGATACAATGTGGATGAACCTTGAAAACATGCTAAATGAAAGAAGCCAGTCACAAAAGACCACATATTGTATGATTCCACTTATATGAAATGTCCAGAGCAGGTAAATCCATAGAAACAGAAAGTAGATTGGTGGTTGTAGGGACTGGAGGAAGGAAGGAATGCAGAGTGACTGCTTAATGGGTATGGGGTTTTATTTTGAGATAATAAAAATATTTTGAAACTAGACAGAGGTGATGGTTGCACAGCATTGTGGATGTACAAAATGCCACTGAATCGTACACTTCAAAATGGTTAATTTTCTATTATGTGGATTTCACCTCAATAGAAAAAATAAAAGGTGCTAGTAACCAGAAGATTGTTTAAAGCTATACGGCATTTACCGGTATATAGGTTCCACCTCTGTAATTAATTTTTCTGAAAATATATTTTAACTCAACTTGATAACTATCGCAGTAGCAGCTTCTGGGAACAGGAGCAAGCTGCCTAAACTTCCTGCATGACAAAATACCAGTAAGGAACTCCTGGAGGGTGATTCCAACTTTGAAGCGTTTAGCCTTAACATTTTTGCTGTATTTGCAAAAATTTTAAAGAAGATCACAGCAAAAAATCTTCTGAGTTTAAAATAGATGAGTCTTTGAGACTCTCACTTACTTTAAACCTAGACAGAATAGTAGCCGATGACCACTGCCTGGGTTATCATATTCTGCTCCATTCCTGTACATTACCCCAAGGACATTTATACACAGAAAGTATCTCCAATAATCTAACAATTCACTGTCACAGCTGAAGTGGCCAGGAAGCGCACAGATGTTTAATGGCTTCTACTTTGTAACGGACCTAAATAATATTCAGGTGAAAAGCTGCAGGATAAATGAGACCTCAACCATCAGACACCCTCACACATTATTGCTTTGGTGAGAAAATAGTTTCAGAAGAACTTCTAGGCCTACAGTCAGCCAGTGACAAGGAAATGCAAACCCCATGGCTATGGTTCTCCTATCACATATCCATGGCGTGTTTAAAGTCAGATGTTTTCACATTCCCTCTCCCATGTAAAGCTTCTGAGAGAACAGGGCTGGTGTTTAAACTAAGGTGGATCCCATTGTCCTCAAATTTCTTCCATTTCTAATGAGATCTCTTTGCACCTGTTAACACAAAATTAAAATTCCTTCTTCCTAGTTCGGTATTTCAAGACTTTTTATTTTACAGTGAAAAAGAATACAAACACCTCGTAGGCCCCTCTTTTGATCTCGTTAGAGAAACAGAAAGGATTTAAACAACTCAAGTCATAAAAAGTCAGTAACTTCAACAATATCTTAAGTAGGGTTTCTCAAATGTTGGCAGCAAAAATTGAAATTTTGTTCCTTCGGTGTACAGTGCACAGCAAATGAAGTGCAGCTTCTACAAGTGACAACAAACAAAGGCCAAGGGTCAGGAGTTGCAGGTTTCACAGTAAGGCCTAAAACTCCTGGGTGGCAGGACACCACATTTATAAGATTTAATATTTGGATCTCATAACATCAAAATGATGTTTTAACTCCACATTGTAGTAAACCTGATTTTGTTGCGTAACTTAGCTGTGGAGAGAATTCCAATAAAAGAGCTGCAGCAGAATCCTAAGCAGTGGCAACACATTTGCAAAATTAAAAAAAAAAAAATTGTGTATGTATACATATATACACAATTTTAGCCAATCATATTAACTATTTTGCAAGGATAATCAAAGGTAATCCCCACTGGATACATAATTTATGGCATATTTATTTAAAATCTAGATCGTCTATTCTCTTGTCACACACCTAAATGCCTAAGTCCTTCGGGTATCAGACTGCCTTTACACAAAGGCATCCATTTAAAATATGGCATTTTCCGAAATTCTGACCAGAAATGCTGCTCTCACTTGGGCAATTTCTGTGACAAACTACACTGTGGTGAGCAGCCTCTATTCCTCGCTGCTCAGTGGAAGATAAGTAGAGACAACGGCAAGATGGCCCAAACCATGACCTGTCTCTTCCCCATTCCTTCCTCAGCCCCAAACTCGAGGGCAGCCCCTTCCTCTACCTTATGTAGCATATGGGCCAACAGCGCTCTATTTCCTCTAGAAAAGCTGAGATATTTTATTTCAACTAAAACTCATTAATTCTTGCATGTTATCAACTAACCACTTGCATCTTGAGCCTTTTTTCTCTTAATTGTCTGAGGGGAACTAAATCTTGTTAGAGAAGGTTGTGACATGCTGTATTGAGCTCCATCATCCTGATTCCTGGAATTCAGAGGCTGAGACACTTTCACTCTATCATGAAGATAGCCAAATGGAAGCGCTTGATAGAAATGAACATGTGCTTGTGACATGTGGGGTCTTGGATATTTGCCTCTTTAAGATCCTAAAGAGCAGTGCTCTTTATCACCTGATATTAAGTCAATTTCTCACGAGCACCTTTCCGAATGTCAATATTTACAGTCTATTAAAGGTATCAGTTTAGTGCCATCTGTCTCATCACTGCAATTTGGGAGATTTCTCAAAAGACAAGTTGGCAGATTTTCTCTTATCAGATTTGGGCTGATGCCATTCAAGGATATTTCTTGCTGCAAATATTAAACATTTCTGAGCATATATATTCTTGATTTTGTCATTGTAAAGAATGTATTGTGGTTTCAATTTCTACAGCAGTAGAAATTCTAGTAGCCGCATTAAAACAAGTAGAAACAGGTGAAACTAATTTTAATGTATTTTATTTGCCCTAATCCATCCAAATGTTTTACTTCAACGTGTAATATAAAAATTGAGATATTTTACATTCTTTTCTCCACAGTAATTTTTTGAAATTAGGTTTGTATTTTATATTTACAGCATATCTCGATTTGGATTTTTCATCAGAAATACTTGATGTGTGTTTAGATATCATAAATGTTGTTGCAAAAGTAAATCCACACACTCAAGTTCTTTCAAACACTTATATTTTCCAATAACTGAATCAAATCTCAGTTTTTAAGTTTAAATCAGTTAAAATTTGTTGAAGTTAAAAATTCAAGTCCTCAGTTGCCACATTTCAAGTGTTAATAGCCAAACACATGTGGTTCACAGCTACTCTGTGAGACAATGGAAATGTAGCTGATCACATTGAAAGTCTATCTGTCTCTAATACTGCTTCCTGATGAAGAAGCTTTAACTAATCATCATATAGTAGATGAAGGAAAAGAAAAATGTATAAACTCTTACAGGACAAAAAGATTTTTCAAGTCATTAGGAATCAGTGGCTAAAAACACACTGACTACACAAAGCTGTCAGCTATTTCAAGGCACTGTATAACAATCGGAAAGGGCATGAAGGAGTCAACTGATACTATTCCATCTGACTTTTTATCCAGTATACCAGTTTGCTTGAAAAATACAAAAGGATGCTTTTCTAAAAGGGAGTGAGCTGTCAAAGAATGTTAATATTGAATCACGAGTAACTTCAAACTAGCTATACAGAACTATTGCACCACGTCAATTAATCCTGCACGTATGCCTTTAAGTTTGTACTTCCATATGCATCTTTGACCACTGAGTTAAGAGATTTTTGACCACTGAAGTTAAGCAGTGCCCGTACCCACAGTCCTTCAGGTAATCCTTGACACTGGGAGGTCAGGGTGAATTGGGAGGAGAAAAATCTTAAAAACTTGACCTAAGCTTACCAATAGCTAATGACGACCAAAGGCATTCTATACACACTGGTCTCATCACTCTGGCATTCCGACTCAAGTGTTTTCATTTGGGAATTTTTGCTTACAAGACTGGAGGTGGTCGTGATATCAGACCTCAATGGCTGATGAGTTCGGGCGGATCAAATTCCACAATTAACTACAGAAACTCTCACTTTGGCCCACGCTCTTAAATTGAATGTGGCAGGTGGAAGAGGGGGCCTGAAGAACTCAAATCATTCACAAGGTGTCACCATGAAGTTATCTGCCCACAAAGAGCGTCTTTTCTGGGGAAACTGCGTTGTTATTCCACAAGCTGCAGCTGCCATGATACGTCGTTCACACCACTGGGATCACATTCAGGAATGTGGGTACGAAGGCAGAGGTGGAAAAGCTGTGTCTGGTGGTCCAAAAATGATTCCGATATTGAAAGGAAAGTAAAAGAGGGTAACGAGGCCAGGTAATTTGGCATAACTGCCGAAAGCATTACTATTATGTAGTAAGTGACCAAGAATTCAGAATGCACCTTAACTTTGCGGAACCGTGTCAGGGACAGAAGCTGACTGTGACTCTAGATGACTCAAATTGTCCTTAGCTCCTTTTCAATGTCTTGCCCCAACAAGTCATTCCTGAGTGGCCATTTGCACCACAGAGGCAACTAAACGCTTTTTCTTAACCTGGACCTTTAGTAACAGCATCACAGCATGTTACGTGAATTTCCATTGTTGGAAGTTTAATCCGTATAACAAAATAACTCAATGAAATCATATTTTAAGCACAATTTGAAAGAATATAAATCTCAAATTTTCAAAAATATCAAAAATCTAATCATTTCAAAGCTGGTGGGTCTAGAAACTGTAAACCACATTTACACTCTGGCCACATGGCTGGACCCCTTTAGCTGATAGGGAGAAATACGCAAGCCCTTTTGTTAGCATGGCATACACAGCACTGCTGCTGACATTCATGACATTAGCATGGCTGCAAGCGATTCTGGAGATCTCTGTGCTGTGATTTTAATACTAAGCTTCACTGAAATTTAAAATGTTGTTAATGTCTTCTACTAGCTAGTCATTCATTATGGATGAATGGTACTATTCAGTGGTACTATTACTGGTACTGAGCAGTGTACCTGAAATTCAGGGATTTAGAACTTATAATTAAAAAGCTAGGAATGAGGTAGGTAAGACTACCATGATAAGTCTCATCGATATTAGAGAAGATGACACTAAAATATTGAAGTGATCCTGTGAAAATAGAATGATTTAAAAGATACATCTTTAAAGTTTAATTTAAAAAAAATTCCTGTAACTTAGGAAGAATAAAAAAGTTGGCATTGGGGATGCATAGAACCGTGAAAAGTTGGCATTGGGGATGCATAGAACCATGAAACATTTTTTGATTATTTTAAAAGAGGTAAAAAGATTTGGTGACAAGTACATGTTGAGTGATCTGTTCTTCTAGCACCAGCCGAGACCTTCAGTGCTGGGGATGTGCACGTTCTGAAGACAGCAAACAGGGGCTGGGACAGATCAGCCCCTCGGGGACTTGGTAAGACACATCACAACTCCTTACTGTCTTCTACCTCCATACACCCCTTCCATGAGCAGGGGAGACAAGGAGCCAATCTCACGACTGTGAGTTGTCAGCCCACGGGGGATGCTATGGATCTTCCCCACTCCTTGGGGGAAGGTAAAGAATTGTTTCCTCCAACATCTACCCTTAAGTCACCAACTGGGAGGAGTTAGAGAACCACTCACAGAAACTATAGGCGCCTACGAAAAGTAAATCTGTGACACGTCCCTTATTTGAACATCCGCCTAGATATAAAAGGAGGAAGACGTATCCAGATGGCTGATTCCACCGCTAGGGGCAAGGCCTGCAAGAGCTGAAATAGAACTGGCTCTGCAATATATACCCCTGGGAAGTTCCCCCTTGTCCCTGAGGACCTGCAGCTGCGTTCACAAGAGACCCAATGTGTGGATGCTCACTGTTGAGGACAGGGAAGCAGAATAAGTCACTGCTGGCCAGAGAAGCAGGAGCAAGCATTAAGAAAGGACACTGACCCACATATGACACCACTTCTCCCTCACCATGATAAACAGGTAGGGCAGCAGAATTAAAGAATTGGTCTCACTCCCAACTCCAAGTTGATTATGCAAAAGCCTGGCCTTGTCACAGAGATGAGATTGGAATTTTAAACTAGACCTTTCTGAGTTGTTTTTGACTTTTTTTTTTTTTTAAATAAGAAAAAGGGACCAAGGTGTTACAATACCTACCCAAGAAGTTATAAAAGGGTCTGCTCCTCAGTGTAAAAAGATTCAGCAGGGCTTATTTGGGACTAATAACAGTAGAAAAATAAAACTGTTTCATGTCCACAATCTCTGTAATTAATACTGTTCAATATACCAGTCACACAGTGTTTACTGTGTTTAAAGGATATAATTAAAAGAAAAAGAATGTTATTCTAGTTACAGATTTATGCATTTCTCTTCAAATGTATATTTTGAAAATTCAGAATTTTAGGAACATCTACCTAGAATAGAATGTGACACCCTCTACCTCATGTAATCACCTCTGGCAGAGGGTCCAGCTGCAGCTCATGAGGATATTCCCAAGAGAGGACTGAAGCACAAGTGTGGTTTTGACTGCTATGTGTGCAACTAGTAAAAAACCACCCCAAACACCCAGTTATGTACTACAGAAATGAGAGATGGATATACTGGGCTCCCAATCATTCTAAGCAGAGGGAGCTTATTTTACAAAGCCTTCTGGGAGTTAGCACAACAGTACTAAATGGAACCCTCATGGCAGCCCCGAAAATGTTGCTGAAGTCGACTAACAACTGTTATTAACAGCAAGACTTCATTTGACCAGCCATCGAACTGAATTTGGGTTTAAAGAGAAAATATGAACGAGACCGAAATAACCAAGATAACTGCTGTGTCCAAAGGACAGCCAAATGCAGGAAACCGTAGTGTGAAGAGACACAGATTCCAAAGAAAATGGCATAAAAACATCTAGAGAAAGAAAATGGAGACAAATCCACAATGACAAGGCACAAGCTTCGGCTTCAAAATCATCTGTGATATACAGTCAACTCTAGGAGTAACCGCCTATGTCAGCTGTAATAACAATTGAACAGATAAAAATAAAAGCCAGCATCCTCTCAATGTGTAAAGGAAGAAGTGCTTTGGGATGTTTATTCCTGATCTGAGTCCTCAGATTACAAAAGGTAATAGCTGCTTTTATTTGCTCGAAATATTGTCATGAATGGTATGTTTTTTGTTTTTGTTTTTGTTTTTTGTTTTTTATTTTTTGTAGAGGTAGGGGAAAATTAGAGGGCTAGGTAGAGGAGGAGACTGAAATTATTCCAGTCCACCTCTGACAGCACTGAAGACGAGTCCAACTTAATAATTATACAGTTTATTCTGGAGTCAAGGGAGTAGTTAGAAGACACCGGCCACGATCTTGTCCCAAGTGACCCATTCTCCTCTAGGAAAGCTGCTGGCCAGGCTCCAGCCCTTGCCCCGGAATTCTAGGGAATCTGGAACCACTGTCTCTTCCATTAACTTCCTCCAGGGCCCTCAGCCTTGTGCAAGTGATAACCTTTCCCTTTACTGAGGACCAAGAATTACTTTCCTTGTTCCTTTAGCACTGCCTCTGGCAGCCCTCCGCAGCTGCATTAAGAATTTTTATTGCAGATGGTCTAGCTCCTGGCACGTGTAACATGATAGGTGGCATTTGACAATGACAGAGAAACTGTGACTTTGCTTAGGTAACACAGTATATTATGAGACTTTAAAAAATTTATTACCTGTTTCGGCTGAGCTCCCTTTGAGAGGATGTCGAGTAAGTCTGCAGAAGAGACGAAATAGAAGCGCGGAAAAGCCACGCGTTTGGTTTCCAAGTATTCAGCCAGAGCTTTTTCACAGAGTGAAAGCCTATGTGAACGAAACGTCTTTTTGAACTTGTCTGGCCCATTCGGTTATTAAAACATCAACGAACAAAACCCAGCACCTCTCATCTGTCCACTCATCACAGGAAGCTCACCGTTCCATCAAGTAGCCTACCTCCTCATCTCCGACACCATCTCCTTGCTTGTGACTAATATATGTCATGCCAAGGAGGAGGAGGTACACGCGCACACACATACACCCATCAGTTAAGGCTAAATTTAGATGAGATTTAGGTTGATGTCACTCATCATTTTTCTTAACGACACCCCTAATCAGCAGGGAGAAGACTAGATTTGGCCTCACTCAACCGGAGCACAAAATGCATTAGTTAAGACGTCGTTGGTTCAAAGTTTTCCTTTTCCTACTGAATCTTTATAAAACACAAGTGGCTTCAACTCACTCTGGTATTCAGGGGAGTCATAAGATTATTTCCACTTTTTTGTTCTTAAAGAGCAGAGATGACCCCAGAGTCTGAGCCCCCCAAACCCCAAAGATCATTGACTAAACAAGTAATTAACTTATGTAGAAATCCGCCCTTTTAAATTATGGCCAACTTTATCTCTGAAAAAATTCCAGATCATGAAATAATTCTGCTTATGTAATATATATTTTTATCTAGAGCTCTCCTCTACCTTGCAATAAAAAGAGATCACAATTCTGCACAAACCTCTTCTTTTTAGTAGCTAATCTGACTATTTTTAATCAAAAGCCAGAATATTCTTATGACCAGTAGCTGTTGCAGAATTACAAATGGCCCTTAGGACAAGGATTTCGAAAGTACTAATATGTTCTCTATGGATAATTTATACTATAAACTATATACAAAGTAAAGGACTTAAAATAACTGACTGCAATCCCAGGTCCTGGCATATAGTAGATGCTTAATAAATGTTTGCAGGAAAGCTCAATAAAAGAATTGACCAATCAATCATGTTGATTCTCTTGATAATAAGATATACTAATTTTACTATTGTGATTGTCCTTTTGGAAAACAGAAATATATTTGGGTTTGTTTACATTAACTCACAAAACATTTGTACCACTAATACATACAAGGCAACTAGATAACTATAAGCAAAATTATAAAATAATTTAGTAGAAGTTGTACCTACAATAAGATGTTAAATACTATTAGGTAGTTGAAAGAAATCTCATAAAATTATAACAAACTGATCGCTTTATAGTTTTATTCTTACCTGTACTGTAAATCTTTAAGTTTTTCATAGAGATTAGGTCTGCACGTTGCTTCCAAAACATTTTTTATTTTAGCTGTCTTGAACATTAAGTCCTGTGTGAAAGTACAATATGGAGTCATAGATGTTCAAAATTATTTTTTGAAAATTTTCAACCATTTTGGGAATGAAGAACATTCAAAAATTAAAATAAAAAAAATGAACAATGAGAGAGTGAGGTTAAAGAGACTTCTAACGCCATGTCTGTTCATTTTTGCATTTAAATTTTTAGATAAATATCAAAACCAAAGTATAATCGCATAATTTTCATTAAAATAAATTCAATAGACATTACCACCATTCTGGGTTCATGCCAAATTTCTCTCTTCGAACCAAATAAAAATAGCCCAGAATCTTACAGAGTGCATTCATAAAGGAAAATGAGATGAAATACTAAATGACTTATCCGTTCTTTCCTCCTTAAAAATTAAACAAAATAGAATTCCTCTGTTTGTTCTGCTTTAGATAGAAAAAAATATTTAATCTCCATTTCCATATAAAAAGGTACAGCCATTATTCTTTGCTGCAAGTCTCTCAAATCATTAATCATTACCACGTGTACATCTCTACGCGTTCTCTGTGGCTCTTTTGAAACAAATAAACAGATAACTGGTAGTATTACTTTGTTACTGGCTTCCGCTCCTCAGTCTTTTACTTAATGAAGATGAATCTATCTACCACGGCTTCCTGCAGGGGTAGGCAGTCTCTGACCTATGGGAAACATCGGGCCTGCTGCCCATTTTTGTATGGCCCGAAGTTAAAAATGATGTTTACATTTTTCACTGGTTCAAAAAAAAAAAATCAAAAGGAACAATATTTTGTGATACATGAAAATATGAAATTCAAATTTCAGTGTCTATAAATGAAGCTTTATTGGAGCACAGCCCAGCCCATTTGTTTGTCGTGTTTTTTTTTCACACTACAATGGTGGCATTGAGTAGTTGTGACAGAGACCACACAAAACCTCAAAGCCTGAAAGATTTACTATCTGACCCTTTAAAAAAGTTCTCTGTGCCCTATTTTCTGAAATGCAAAAACATATTTATTTTTATAAACACCCTAAATCATGTTTCTTTGCAAGATTTTCATATTATTTGGAAAACTCTGCTAGGATAGAAAACTGTCTTCTACAAACCTTAAATTCAGCATTTACTTTATCAAATCTTCTAGCATCTTTCACAAGCTGGATTCGAATATCTTCTGAACAAACAAAGATGCTTTCTAGGTGAGACCAAGTTCTCTGAACTTCCATCCAAGTAAAGATGACTGAGTCTGCTATGTTTAATTGATTTTGCCAGCTTAAGACTTGCTCCATGAAATATTCCACGTACTTGCTTTGAAGGAGAGTCTGCAACTGAACCTATAAGAAAGGCAAAGAATTTTAAACAACAGCTGAATTAGCAGACGCAGAGTACCATGACAGAGAATCTATACCTATTCTTTTTATGGCTGGCTTCCTAGGGCCTATTGTGCAATACCTAGAATAGGCATTCAGTAAGTATTTCCTAAATGAGTGAATTTATGACATTAAATATTCATATTAACACTTCTTCCAAAAGAAAAAAGATAAATATAAGCAACTGTATTTAATATGTCTTCTACAAGATGATCGTTCATCTCTATGCAGGCAGGAAAAAATATTGTGTACCAGGGTGCAGCTTTAATAATTTAACTTTATTCTTCATGCTTTCACTCTCTCCCTGGTCCCTGCTTATTAATCATTCCAAGGTTGTGGATCTTTTTTTTTTTTTTCCACTATTAAAAAAATAAAACAAACTTCCCTCCAGCTTGCTAAGTCCTCAAGCACCCATTTTCCTCCTCTTTCAAGTTCACTACCAAACTTTGCTGCTTTCTTAACCCTAAGACTTTCTTTAATTGCATGTGGTCTGGCAAGCATTTCTCACCATTCTCAGATGCTGAAATCTCAGTCTTCGAATGGAATGGCCTCTTCTCATTCTCCCTCACTTCTAAGTACTCAGTACATTTCATTCTTCTTTCCCACGCCCCTGCCCCCCACCATCAGCTTTATGGAGATATCATTGACACATAACACTGTCAGTTGAAGGTGTACAGTGCGATGATTTAATGCGCATATATATTGTAAAATGGTTACCATAATAAGGTTAACGCCTCCATCCCCCACATAATTACCTTTTGTGTGTGTGTGTGTGTGTGTGTGGTGATAACATTGAAGATCTAGTCTTTTAACAATCTTCAAGTAGATAATACAACACTGTTAACCAGTCACCGTGCTGTACATTAGATCTTCAGAACTTACTCCTCTTACACCTGCAAATTTGTGCCCATTGATCATCTCCCCATGTCCCCCACTCCCCAAACCCTGGCAAACACCATTGAATTCTGTTTCCGTGAGTTCAACTTTTTTTAGATTCCACATATAAGAGAGAACATAACCGTATTTTTCTCTGACTTATTTCACTTAGCATAATGCCCTCGTGGTCCATCCACATTGTTGCAAAAGGCAGGATGTCCTTTTTTTATGGCTGAATACTCTATTGTGTCTATATACACATTTTCTTTGTCCATTCATCCATCAATGGACACTTACTTTGTTTCCATGACGTCTGAATCTTCTTTGGAGGAAAAACTTACCCCATGGTTTCTAAGATATTGCAGTATTCTTTTTCTACTATTTCTCAGGCCACTCTCTCTGCCTCCTTTATGTCTCCTCCTCTTGTTCACCAAATGCAGCCTTTTCTGAAGCTCTGTTCTCCACTGGCTTATCTTCTTTCCCCGTCATTATACAGCTCATCAATGCTCAAGATACCAACGACAACCGCCCAACCTACTGATTCTACACTGTACCTGTGCTGAGTGGTGAGTCTGACTTTCCACCTCTACATAAATGTCCCTCACCCTAAATATACCAATAACAGAGCATCATCTCTTTAGATAAGATTCTTTTCCTAAGTGACTTAAGTCTAATAATAATGATGATACTGTCATTTGCTCTGAACAGTTTGTCTCTTTTACCTTTTCTATCTCTTATATCCAAAGAGATGCCAACTCAACCTTAGAATTCGAGACACCCTCTCTATATAAATATATACACACATATATATGTATATACCCACATATATGCATACATGCGCTGTGCTCTGGCCCGTCTCCCCAGCCTTATTTTTTATTACTCCCATAAAGAAAATTTATATTCTAAAGACTCTAAAGTCTTAAAATTACCTCTGAATGGCAGATACTTCCTGTCATTTCAAGATGCTACTATCATCGTCTCCATTGGCTGTAACACCCTTTCCTGATCTCCATTCTTTGTTGAATACCAGCCCACCCTTCACAGTTCAGCACAAGCACCACCACCTAACGAGGCCCTCCCTGGGACTTTCACCCCCATGTTGGAGAGCCTCTGTTTCTCCTTAGACCCACTGGAGCCCCTCTGTCTGTCTCCCTACTCAAGTGCAAGTTCCTTGAGAACAAGTGTTTGTACCTTTTAATCCCGAATGGTACTGTGCCTACAACCTGGTACGAGTAGATGCCCAATGAATGCATAAATAAATATTGAGTATCAGAACTTGGAAAAAGTCTAAAATCATAATTTAAAAGAAAAATTCTGTAATAAAAATATCCATCTTACTTGGTTGTGCTCTAGTGTTTCAAAAAGCTGTTCATCAGACTTTAGTAATGGAATGCCTGTCCGACAGTGAACTTCGTAAGAGAACTCCATGGTCGCCCAGGTCTGACTGATTTCAGTAATAACCTAGACATAAACGGTATTAAGATATGTGCATGAGTTTACTTTAGAACCAATATCTAGGCTGCCATCTGGGATTTTTTTTTAATTTCACAATTATCAAAAAAACAAAACAAAACAGTGATATCAGATATTATTGGCCCCAATTTTTTTCCTCTAAATAATTCATGGTAATGAGGTTTAGAGAACGAATTTCATCACACAAAAAGAACAAGCATTACACCAATATCAAATTTCTGTTGGATCTGACTTGTACATCCTTCGCTGAAACAGAATGCTAGAGCAGGAAGGGACTTAAAAGGTTATCTGAAAGTTTGATAGATATTATTTACAAATTAGCAGCAAGAGACAGGTGGTCCTCCAAGAACCTGAATGTGAACACCAGTTCCCTGTGTGAACCTGGGTAAGTTAATTACCTCGATCTCAGTTTCCTCTGCTGTAAAATAAAGATAATAATAATGCCGCCCTCAGAGATCGAATGAATATAAATAAAGCACCTAGAACAGTACTTGTTGCAAAGTAAATGATATGTAAGTGTTTTATTATCTGCTACCATCATCAACTGGGCCAATCCTCTAGTTTTACACATTTCCTGTGACTTAGAAGAATTAGTTTCCTGCCCAAAGTTACAGTGCTAATGAGCAGCGAGGAACAAGCAGGGACATGCGTCTCCACACAACCATGGCATGAGGGCTTCTCCATGAGCCCGCTTAGGTGCTAATACACGGAATCCGTTCCAGTGTGAAGAGGAACAGCAGCAAGGACACTACCTTCTCAGTGCCCAGTTCTTTCACTGCTTTGTCCACAATGCTTCGGACATCATCCTCCACTTGGTGTAACTGCAAGGCTAACAAATCTGCCAAGGTTGTGGCTTCGTTTATTGAAAAGTTGACCTGATTAGGAAGAAAAAAGGGCAGAATTTATATTGCACAGGTATGAATGGTTCCTTTAACCTAATGGCCAGAGGAATGAATCCTAGCTAACCATACTCAGGTCAGCTGCTTAGCGCATCTCTAGTTCTGAAAGGTGCTGACAATCAAAGACAGTGCCTTATAACTAACTCCTGGTTACTGAGGCGCCACCCACCGGAAGCTAGGGCCGAAGTGTAGGCCACATTCACACCACACTACTTTCTTTTGCTTCATATCCTTCCCTTGTCAGCTCATTTCTTATCTCCTTTGCCCACAAAACCCATTTTTAAAGAAAAGCGCTATGTTCATTTATTGCAATTTGGTTGAAATCCCAGGAATCAGGGAGCAGGCTCGTTTGTCTTTTCTTCCCACAGTGTGCTATGCACTGAATATAATTCCCCGTTGCTTCCGTGGTTTAACCTAGTTTTATCACTAATTTAATCTTAGTTCCTCAGTTAAATAAATAAATAAATAAAAATAAAGAATAAAAACCTCACTCATAGTTTCACTCGTCATAGGTACCATGTGAGAAAATAATTCGCATTTATTTCTTCAGCATCTTGTTGACTCCCACCGCCCCTCGAGTATTTGCTAAGAAGCTCTCAGCCCTTCCTAAATGTCCAAAGTCATCTATGTCCCTCGCAAACGAAGAGCTGACCCAGCCACACGATGGCAGGAAGGCTATTTCCTTTCCTGCTCCTGCAAAGAATATCAGGCCCTGCTTCTGAAAGTTGCAGTCCTCGCCGGCTCTCCCCGTTCCGAAACATTCCTCATCACCATCTGCCTCTCTGCATGGGGCGACTGAACTTCTTTATTTGCCCAGGACCGAGGGGGTTCCCAGAACATGGGACTTTCAGTGCTAAAACCTATACCATCTGGGGCAAATCAAAAGAGTTGTTCACCTTTCCTCTGTATCACCTTTAACCTCACTTCGCGGCTGATGGGGGCCAGAGAGCCAGGCCTATTTTAGAGAAAGGATGAGCAGGGATGTAGAATGGGACCACCCTGATCAGTCGTGCAGCTCATGCACTGAACGAGAACTGCTCTAATGCCTCGGGATGGCCTGGAGGAAGGTGCCTTTTCCTAAATTGTCTGCCAGAGCAAGTCCCGTGTTCTACATTGCACAAAGGCCTATAGGCAGGAGCCTATGGTGGGAAGAAATCTCACTGGAGGAAATGTGAGGAGGGGGAGGGAAGCAGGGCATAGTCTATTACATACTGGAAGACGCAGAAGATTTTTTGAAGGAATAATTAATTAACTACAAAATCTAAATATTCAATGCCTAAATGACTCTGTGGAAAGTATCATCATAATAGCTTCAGGAACCATTTATCGAGTGCTTACTACATGTTAGATCCGTAGACATAATCTCACATCTACATTCTGTATGGGAAGCACTATAGCAATATTGATTTCATAGAAAGGTCAGCTGAAGTATGGAGAACAGGTAAGTTGCCCATGACTTCAGATTTATTAAGGTTAGAGTTGAAACAACGAAGCCCAGGGCATCTCCACAACACCAAGCTGCCCCTTTCCTCAGTTTCCCCAGTCTGAAAACTCTGTCTTGAAATCCTGAGAGCCTTTCTTCACAATGCATGCCTCAGGGTCTAGATTAGCCTGAGGAGAAAACACCCATATCATGCTGCCTTTTATGTATTTTAAACTCAAAAAGGTCAACTTTCTTAAAAAATAAAATGTAAGGTTGGTAGATTTGCTCTTAAATACATAAAGACAGAAAAATATAACCTCAAGCAGCACAGATACATAAGGAACCATTTTATACTTTGCAATAAAATCAAAACCATCAAAAGAGATACAATCATTAATGAATTGGGGGGATCACCATTTCAGAATTCTCTCTCCCACTAAACTCATTTCTATGCCCTCTGATCCTCTTTAAAACGAGATTCTTTGCAGCCATGTCATGCTCTATAAAATGCCTTCGTATTATCTCACTTGATCCTTACAAGATCCTCTGCTTTTATTAATAAAAAACAAAACTCAAAATAGAGACATCATGTGTCTTGTCTGCAGTCACACAGCCAGGAAGAGATAAAGGGGCGGGGGGTGTGTCTAAGTCAGTATGGGCTGCTAAAAAAGAATACCACAGACTGGGTGGCATAAACAGACATTTATTTCTCACTGTTCTGGAGGCTGCAAGTCCAAGATCATGGTGCCAGCATGGTCAGGTTCTTGGTAAAGGCCCCTTTCTTCATTTATAGATGTCTGGGTCTGTCATCTTATTGTATCCTCACCATGGCACAGAGTAGAAAGCTCTGGTCTTTTCATCCCTTTATAAAGGCATTAATCCCATTTATAAGGGTTCTACTTCATGGTCTAATTATCTCCTAAAGGCCCCACCTCCAAATAGCATCACATTGGCGATTGAGGCTTCGATGTATGAATTTGGTCCATAGTAGGGGCTAAAACTAGGATATCTGCATGTTCAGTCTGTTGGTCCTATGTCAGGAACTTGACCTCTCCTATTTGACCAGAGAACTTTTCACAAATCCCACTTTCTCCCAGATGAATAATGGAAACCAAGGACTTACACTTCACAATCACAAAAATATTCAATTAATGAGACTTAGGAAACTGACCCCAGTGGCCTTCATCAGCTGGTGCCAATGCCTATCTCTGAGGGCAGGGCTCCGTAACTCAGTGACAGCTCTCAGGAAGGTTGTCATGTCCTTTACTGTGCCTTCCAAGCCTGTATAAGCATCCCAGACACGGACTTCTTTGTCTAGTGACCAGATTTCCTAAAGAAAAGTTAAAAAAAAAAAGTCCTCAAATATAATAATACATTTTATAATTTGCCCCCTTAGAAAGAATAAATTTGCTGGATTAGGAAAGAGAGTTAAAGCTTTGACGCCCCAAGGTTAAGGACCACAACCAGAGAAAGAGAAAAGAATCCACTCATTCATACAAGTCCACTGTGTACAAGCCACTTGGATATACTGGTTTCTTATTCACAGGTTCTAACTGAATGTCTCATCAGGAAAGTCATGAGACACTGAATGTAGGGAAGTGATTTCTAGGACATGTGCGATGACGAGTGTTTCCTCTAGAAACGTAATGAGGCAGAAAATTGAGATTGTCGTCTGGATTACCAAGATCTTTCTCTGAAGACCTGACCTGTTCAAATGTAACCTTGAAATGCTGGTTACCTTTGTTGTTTGTTCCTTGGAACTTAAATATTTCATGAGTTTGAGATATGTCAATTATGGTCCTTGACTTGGTTGTCTTCTTGGCCCATGGAAGGAACATCAACAATTATGAATGCGAAAACCCACAATAAGACAACAGTCACAGGACAAAGAGAATGACAATGCCACTTGTTTAAAAAATAAAATAAAGGCGCTTCAGCTGGGAGTGGAGGTTAAACTGTCACTCTGAAGTGAGATGATCAAATGGGAGATAAACAGGGAGTGAGCACAATAATGAGCTATGGGGACCGTGACATTCAAAAGAATGATGGGACATTTTAGTTAGGGTCTTTGGGACCAGGATGATATGGAAGAAAAAGCGGGAAGAGTTGGTAGGAGCTGAGCACCAGACTGAGTTGAGGCAAGTTGTTCTGGGGTGAGAAGAAAGGAAAAGGCCCTACCCCGTCTTAGTTGCCTTTCCTGACACGCGTTTCGGCATCACCCAACGAGGTTCTGCTCTCTTCAGAGGGCATGTGATGGCGGACTAGATATCAAAGTTACCAAAGCCCTAAATTCAAACAAGCTCTGTAAATACAGAACCCCCTTGGGATACTGGAGTAATCAAAGATCCGAACGGGATCATGGAACTCCATATAAATCCAAAAGTGGCATACTCCAATGAGTTGCCCCAAATTCTAGAACCAAAAGGTATCTTTGAAGATACAAAATGCTTATGGTTGCTAAGGAAAGAATTCAAAAGCTTTCCTAAGCCTAAACACTCTCCATGCTAGACGGATTTAGGAAGCATATGATTATAATGGCTACTCGTAAATTCATTAGCCCTAATATGCTTTTACCCACTCGTTCACAGAAAGGCAGGCTTAATTAAAAGTGCAACTGGCTGAGAGTGAAAAAAATACTGTCTCACATCATCCTGTTTGAAGTAAATAAGGACATGCGGCCCAACACACCAGATACTCGGCTGGGGAAGATGGAAGGAGGTGGTGCTGAGAAAGATAAATTGTTGTATTAGACAGTTATGGAACTTGCCTTGGCAAACCTTCTGAGTTCTACATCCATCTGTTCCACATTAATCTGTCTCCACTGGGTTTTAGTCCAATTATCAATGCTTCTCTGAAAATGCACAAGCAGATAAAAGTGTCAACAACATTTGGTGAAAGCAAGTCTCCACAGCAAAATATATAAACTGATGATACACTGTGGCTCTATCATCCAGTGGAAAGTCAATTATTTAAATATTAACTGCACTTGTCAAAACTTCCCTATCACCAAAATAAAAATGTTGTCAGGACATGTCAAACTTAAGACTAAAACATTAATTTCTAGTAGCAGTGACAAATTCCATATACACATCATTATTATCATTTAATCTTGAGTACTTTATATTAATTGGATAAGATATGACCACTAAATACACTATATTTTTATTACTCTACATATAACATAACTTTCATAAGGTAATCTTTATCCATTATAAACAAAACGCTCAACTTCCTATCTTCTATCTTATTAATATATTTCTATAGGTAAGTCAGACAGAGAAAAACAAATACCATATGATTTCACATATACGTGGACTCTCAGAACAAACTCAATAAACAAACAAAATGAAAACAGATTCAGATACAGAAAACAAACTGGTGATTGCGGTGAGAGGGAGGGGCTGGGGAGCTGAGTGAAAACAGTGAAGGGATTAAGAAATACAAATTGGTAGTTACAAAACAGTCCCAGGGTTGTGAAGTACAGCATAGGGAATATTGTAATAACTAGGTAAGTGTAGTGCCAGGTGGGTACTACACTAATCAGGAGATCACTTTGTAAATTACATAAATATCTAACCACTATGCTGTACATCTGAAACTAATTTAAAATATTGAACATCAACTTTAATTGAAAAATTGAAAAAATATATGTATTTCTAGATGGCTCTCAAATTTAAAAAATGTAATTAACAATATACAAATTAACTTTGTTTTTAGTTAGGTCTATTTATCTATGCACATACACATAAGTATAAGCCTGGGTGTATACGTGAGTTTGTATGATCAGGTCACCATATATATGTGATACATATTTATGTATTAATTTTTATTTATATCCTACATAATCCCCAAAATAAATTTGAAGCAGTCGAGTCATTATACACAGGTTCATTCAGAACGAAAGACAAAAGCAACTGATATTCAGAGAAGAATCTTCTAACAAAGATATACAAACTCCAATTCTGGAAAGAAAATCTAATGTTCACATATTTCAAGAAACGGAACCCAAAGAGGATATAGATGATAAAAATTGCTTATTTATACAAAATAACTACTAAAAGAAAAAAAGTATTCTTTCAAAAAGCAGTGTCTTACTCTAACATAAATAATGACATCCCAGAGTCCTTTAAGCAATTTTATTTCTTTGCGACACTGTTTCATTTGTTTGTACTCTGGAAGAGCCACTTCAAATAGACGAGAAGATTCTTGCATCTGCAGCATTTCTTCTTCTAATGCCTCAAGCTCTTGATTTGCCTATGGAGAAAACACACACATGCACATAAACAACCTGAACGACCAACGAACTGCCAAAGAAACCAGGTAGGTCTGTAACGGGTTATGTTAACGTTTAACAACTTTGATTTTAAAAAGATAAAATATTAAATCAGCAGGATAATTACTGATAAAATGTAGAAGGCTTTAGATGAGCAAACTCGCAGCTATTCAAAAAGTGAGAGTAGACTACTAATAAATGATATCAATACTCTCCTGTACATATTTTAGCAACATTTGCTCTGGCATCAAATTTCTACGGATACATTTTTCCTCTTGATTTTCACTGTACAGCTGCAGACTTTGCTGGGCAGCAAAAGATGAGGCTCTAAAAGCGTCTGCTTAAGAATAAATCACTTCTCTTCCACTTGCGTGAACTTAACACATGTGGTTCTTAACAATTACGCTTACATCGTTTATGAAAATTTTATAAGGCATTAAACAAAGCTAGCCATCATCTCAAGTTATTTCCCTGTTAACTATTTTCACAGCACATGCATGTTAGGCAAATATTTTTTTTAAAAAATTACAAAAGCAAAAATAAAACTGAAAAAGTTAACTACATGAGTTTTCTTTGTTTTACTGCTATACTTGATATATTTGAAGTAATGGATATCGAGCAATTCATTTTACTGCAAGTTCTGTGAATGGAAGGAAAAAAACAAGTGACTTCTTAAAAAAAGAAAAAGAAACCTTCCAAATTTAAAAAATGTTCTAGAGATCATCAATAATACAAAATGTACTGAGGGAGAATCAGTGAAATAAAATACTGGAGCTAAAACCACAGCACAGTATGAAAAAATTTCACCGTATGACTACCTTTTCCAAAGCACGCCTACCGTCCCATCTATGTAGAAGAGTTTGTTTTACACCAAATATAAGCTGACTCATTATTTTCTTAATGAGCTAGCTCTTGATTTTAGTGTTTATTAACTTAGTAGTGTATTTAGATGTGCAGGAGAGCTTGTAACGCAGGAAAAGCTGGTTCACTTTCCAGTTCTTGGTGCTCTTTCTCTGACTCTCGATTTTGTGTATAAGCTGCTCCTTCTTGACTTGTCAAGTCTAGACATTACACTAGGTTAACGACTTTGCAATAAAAAAGGATTTGTTTTTTCACTTTATATTTTCTCCCATCTTCTTCTCAATATCCAGCAATTATATTATTTTAGTTCTCTTGGTTTTATTTTTAACTTTAAATATCCATACTTAATCCTGCATTTCAATTTTCAACTCTCTCTTAATTCTCCACTATGTAAAAAAGAATATTAGCACTCTAATATTCATTATACAAGTTATAGATTTCATTTTTCCAAATTATACCTTTATAAACAAGAATCGCAATTTTAGTTTCACTAATGTTTTATGAAAAATTCCATACACATAAAAGGGTACGGGTCTGAGCTTACATACCATCCAGCTCAGGAAATACTAGGTTACTAAAAACTTTTAATGGCCTTCTCCATTTTAGCCTTCTCCTTCCCACTACAAATTTAACTGCCAAATTTTTATTTAATATGGTCCTGATTTCTATTTTTTCGCTACATATGTACTGCTAAATGCTAAACTGTTAAAATTTGTTTTTGAAATTTATATGAATAGTTTTATATTATATAAGACATTGCGATTTTTTTTCCAGTTTTATTAAATTTTTTAAATTATTTTTTATGGTGACATTGGTTAATGAAATCCAGTAAGTTTCAGCTGTACACTTTAATGAAATTTCTTTTTGAGGTACACCTATATATTCACGAGGATATGTATGAAGTTCATTCATTTCCACTACTGTAAAGTACTAATCTTTATGAATATACTACTATGAATTGATTCTACTTCTAGTGGTCATCTAGACTTTTCTTGTATTTCGCCATTGCAATTAGGAATCTTCACTTCCCCTGGTATGTTCCATGTAGAGTTTTTGTTATCCTTTAATGGGTTAAAAATGTCTTCCAAGAGTTTTTAGCATGAATGAATGCTGAATGATTGCTAAAGATTTTTTGCAATTTCTTGAGATGATCATGTAATTTTCTCTTCTTCATCTGTTAGTGTGAATTATATTAATCTCCTAATGTTGAATCAAACTTTTCCTGGAATGAACCCAACTTGTTTATAAATTGGTAATTATAATTATATTATGTTTTATTTTGTATGTTTGCATCTATATGTACATAAGAATGACTGGCCTATCATTTTTCCTTTCTCATACTGTCCTTTTACGAAAGTTAACAGGCTTCACAGAGTATTTTTGAGTGTTTATTCTTCTTCTGCTCTCTAGAATAAGATGTTTCTTGAAAGCTTAGAATTCGCCTGTAATGCCATTAGAGCCGTTACTTATTCTGTTGATTTTAACTGCTGGTTAATTTTTTTTTATTTTCCACCTAATTTTCAATAGGTAAAGGACTATTATTAAGGTTTATTATTTCTTGAGATAGTTTTGTTAAATTATATTTTTCTAAAAATGTATCCATTTTGTTTAAAAGTTTTCAAATTTCATGTTAATTGCACTCTATGATCTTTTGAATTTCTTCTCTGTCCTTCTTATCATTTCTTATTTATTCCTAAGACTGTTAATTTTTTTTTCCTTATTCTTTCCACCAAAGATTTGTCAATATAATTAGTCTTTTCTCAGAATCAAATTTGGTTTTGTTGAGCTTCTTGAAAGACACATTGGAAGCTATTTCATCGATGATTTGTAGGTGGTTAATGCATTCTGTTTTTGTTTATCTGAAATATCTTTATGTCACTCATTATTGAAATATAACTTCATGCGATTTGGAAAATATCTACTACGTTCTGGCTTCCAGTGTTGCTGATAAGAAATATGCTGTTAGCTCAGTCATCCTCTCTAACAGGTGGTCTGTCTTGTCTATCAAGTTGCTTTAAAAATCTTTTGTTTGGTACTCTGTAGTTCTCTGTGATGTGTTTAGGTGTTGACTTTGTATTTATCCCTGTTGGGATTCAGTGAATTTCCTGAATCTATTGATTCATTCTTTGACAAGTTCTTGAAAAATCTCAGCTATTATAACTCCATTGCCTGTCTAATATTCTGTTTATTTTCTCTTCCAAGAAGTCTGAGTAGACAAGTTAGACATCATTCTAACTTCTTACTCTGTGTCTTAATCTCTTTTATGTCTTTATATCACTTATATATTTTCCATCTTGCTATTCAACGTGCTGCCTTCCAAATGATTTCTTCCAATGTCATTTGCATTTCACTAATTCTCTTTTCAGCTTTAACTAGCTCTCTAGCTCATCAGCTGAGTTTTTAAAATATTTTTCATTTCCGTAAGTTCCTGCCTCTTTTTCAAATTCAGCTGATCATTATTGATAGTCTCAAAACTGAGAACTTGTTTTTTTCAGTATTATCTTTTATTTCCTTAATAAATATCTTTTAATATCTGACGTTTTATATAAGTCTCTATGGTTTTCTCTTTCTGCTGGCTCTTATGCATGTTGGTGTGTTTATTGACTTTATTATAAAGTCATATTTGACTGATAAACTGTTGGACCCTTGAGGAGACTAGAATAAAAGCGTTTTTTTCCGCCCCCCCACAGAAGATTTAGGGTTGCTTCTACTAGGTGCTAAGAAGAACTACTTATAATCATTTAAATTCCCTGGCCTGGAAATTCTTTAATTATTGGGTAGTATAAAATTGAACCGTAACCCTATGAGAACAGGTCTATGTTTATAAATTCCCAGAGTATTCACCCCTCCCCCTCATTCCACCCCCGTCCCCCTACTCTGAGCCTTAGCAAGGACTGACAGGTAATCTCAGAGACGCTTTGCAGCCTGCAGATTTTTCCAAACCCACCCTGTCATTGAAGGTATAACCTCTTAAGAGCATCTTCCACTTCCCCTCGAAAGGGTTAATCACAAAGTTCTCCCTCTGGTACTTTCACTTGCCCCTACAGCAATATAGACTTCAAGGTTCGCCTCTGTTTTCCATCCTGGTTTCACATCCTACTTTCTCTCTGCTCTTTAGAGATTTCTCAGTCGCATCTTGGCCCTTGGGCTAAAATCAAGTGTAGAGATTTCTCTTATTTTCTTGGGAACTAAGCAAGATTTAAAATTGCACATTTGCAAACATATTTCAGCATCTGTTTTACAAGAGGAATTTTCAAAATGTCTAATCTATCATATTCCCCAAAGTGAACAGCCTTTTTATTTATTTTTAATCGTTTTCCTATTACTTACACTAATTCAATTATTCCTAGAAATATATACCAAGTTGTGTTAATTCAAGTGTTTACTGTTTCTTTGGCTATGAAGAAGAAACAATCGCATATAACTTTACCAATGAACCAGTCATAAAAGAAGAGAATCACCATGCCCCTTATACCTGGGGTGGGGAGGCGGGGGTGGTGAGGTCAATGACTCCTCTTGAAAGGTGCGGTACCTTGAATAGTAGGGTCTACCAAACCAGCCCAGAAAGAAGCACATACATGCCTTTAGTTGAATCCGGTTAGATAATCTTTAGATATGTATGCTGCACACACCACAAGAAAATGACTTCAGGAAAAAGGTAACCCAGCCCTACTATATTCAAAATATCCCTCAACACATTCTGTACATACAAGGATAAATATCTCTGACTTTTAAACATGTAACTATATGCTTTTATAGTATAGCACACAAATGGTAGGATTCAATAAATAACTATAGTAAATGTTTACATACAGCACATTGGTTAGTCAAGTAAAATGCCTCCCCATCCACAATCTGTTCAGACCACCTGAAACTTAGATACACGCTTAAAAAAAACAAACTCTATTAGCATATTCTAACCTACTTTCTTTCAGTGAATATATTAACCACTCTTCTTCAGCCAAGTGAAAGAGAAGACCTTATGGTACAGAATGGTGTTTTCTGAATGTGTTTAAAGCCGTTAAAACTAAATTCAACCCAAAATTTGGAAAGAGAGGTAACAGCTGTGTCAATTGCAAGTTTTACACGAGTCTCACACGTAAAGACTATCTCCAGCATGTAGTAAAATCAGAATGGCAGCCTAGATGAAGAACTCAGAAAGAGTCCCAGCTCCCGAATGTGAAATTTGCAAAGCCATGTTCTCATTTCAGATGTTAGGTTAAGAATTCCTAGAGAAACAAAGGTATTTTCTAATAAAAGTTTAAAACATTTTTCAAGCCTCACATGAATTACCATTTTAAATTATTTGCCAATTATATTCATTCTTACAGTCAACCATAATAAAGCAGTTCATCATAAACTAGGACAGAATGACTCAATAATATCTGTATCTTTGTATTAAGAATAGTTATAGGCTTTCCTTATTACAGTTAAAAGTTATTGGAAAAGTATCACATAGCAAACAGTATAATAGTTAAACCTCTTGATGTTTTTAAAATGAGAATTTTAATCCTTACTGTCACTTATTATATAATCTCCAACAAGTTACTTAATTATACATGATTGTTTCTTTATCTGA
Organism: Pteropus medius; assembly: GCF_902729225.1. Classification (NCBI taxonomy): domain Eukaryota; kingdom Metazoa; phylum Chordata; class Mammalia; order Chiroptera; family Pteropodidae; genus Pteropus; species Pteropus medius. Next base: position 10,079,581 of record NW_024342467.1, on the reverse strand, counting down.
AAATATGAGAACAGACCTGCAGGACATTTTGTCCTGTCTAAAATGTCTACTGAGACATTTGGTTCACGCCAAAAAAAAATCCACATTTAGAAAATGTTGCTGAGTTCAAATAGCCCATAATGCTTATATTTCTGGTTTACAAGATTTGATTTATACATTAAAAATACCTTCCTTTTTGGGTCGATAACCATGTTGTAGTTGTATTGCCAATAATAACCCTTCTCGCCCCAGCCTACCAGGTGATGGCGCATGGGGTTAGGTTGGTGAGGCAGGGTTCAAATCTTGCAGAAGAATGAGATCTACATTAATAGTGCACATTTGGGACAGGACCAAATTTCAAGGACCCTTTGGCATGGACTAAATGTCTCTATGGACATATGGACAAGACCAAATATCTGCTACCGATGTTATCATTACATCATATGGATATTGCAAGAACTGAAAAAAACTCATGTAAATAATGCTTTTAGCAAAGTTCTTGACATATATATAATAAGTGCTTAAAAATAATAGTAGTTGTTACTTTCACTAGTATGATTACTTTGTAATGATAGTAGTTTGGGGAGACATGATTTAAAGCAACACAATTTACTTGGGGAAAACTTTATGACTGCATTTGTAATAGTTAATAGTCAACTCCTATAAGTAATTGCAAAACGCAGGCAAAATAGTAGTATCTCAGTGCCTAAATTCATTTTCTATTGTACCACGCATGAGGTAACTGAGATTAGCATTACCGTATCAAGCACTGTGTATGGATTTCCTGCGTTAAAACCAAAAGGAGCATAGAGTCTGAATCTCTCTCTGAATTCGGCCTGCTTCCCCTGATCAAGCAAAAAAAAAAAAAAACGAAAGTGAATCTCAAACAACTTCAATTATCCTTATAAAACCTTTCTTAAAAATAAACAAACAAACAAAACAAAACTTGGTAGCTAGCTTACATCGAACAAAATACATTTTCTCCTTATAAGAGTGACTTCTGCATTTTGGAGAGGTGAAACTTCATGTCTGACAGTTGCTGCAATCTTTTTGGTTGTTTCCCATCTTTCAGGTAATTCCTACAAAAACACAAGTGCAAATGGGAAATTACTTCAATGCCTAAAACAAACCAACTCCACAGGATTAAATAATTCTAATCTATTTACACTAACTCACAGCATCTTTTCATTCTCATATAAGTGAAGTTTATCTCAAAAAAGATCAAAGTGACTAAAAAGCTTAGAGCCAGGCTGAAGTTCACACTGACCCAGTAACAGCCCTGGATTGGTATCTTCAAAACATAACCAGAGTTGTCCTCTGGTGTAAGATTTATCTCAGAATAAAAGAAAATCTTTGCGAAAGAAATGCGAATTTCCAAATTGTCTTGATGTTGAGGGAATAAAACTAAAGTGCTCTGGAAATGACTTTGGTGATCCCCAACAACTAGAAATGTTTAGCAAGTTAGCAGGTGAAAAAGGATGCTCTGAGTCTGGCAGGCCAGAGATTAAAATATGAACCAATCTCATCCTCCACTTTTCTCTATCTCCCCAAACTCTGGGTATGCTGTCTTGATGGAGAGCTTGAGCATTTAGGTTAGGTTCATTTTAAATGACTAGGAGTTTTGAAAAAAGAAGAGAAAAAGGGAAGGGAAGGTTAATTCCTACTTGATGTAGAACAAAAGAAGTAATAAATAGTTCAGGTAGCAACTCAACTGTGCCCTGCCTGACTACAATGCAAACAGGACAACAGGAAGTCATTTTCTTTGAAGAGTCATTGTGCATAATTGCTGTTGAAAAGCATTCCTTGTGTCCAGACTAACAACACATTGTTTCTCTGGGTCATCTCCTGGGACACTGAAATTGTTTTGTCATATAAAACTATCCATAGTGATGGGACTCTACTAGTGTAGCTGAAGAGCAAGAATCAGAGGTTCTAAAGACTATTTTGTAAGCTCAATAAATATTTGATGAATGATTCAGTAACTGCCAATTATGAAGAGTGCACCGTGCTAAGTATAAATTGCATCCGTGTGGTGTAGGAGTGCTACAAAGATAAAACATAAAACATTCTAAAACCGTTTTATATTCTGTCAGAGTGAATAAGAGGCACACACAATAACTATTCTACATGACAGAATGTGTTAACTTCCATTGGGAGGTCTGTGTGTCATGGAATTAAAATGCTTGGGAGGCAACATGGTGTCATGACGGGAACACCAAACCAGGCCAGGAACCAAGGGACCTGGGCTCAAAACCTATTTGCCCCTCATCTTGTTCTTCCACCCTTGATCTCATCAAAACTCTGCATCCTCATCTGTGCAGAGTCTCACTTTGCATTTCCAATCAACCCCATGGAAACGAAACATCACCTGGAGTCCCTTCCAGGTCTAGAAGCCACAGAGAGGTCACGACCATGGGCTCAGGTCCCTCAACCCTCTTTGACTACCGAACACCTGCTGTTATCTGCTTTATATTTGGGAATTCCAAATAAGCTTCCACTTGATGAAAATAGATTTTCATTGAACATCCAAAGATCAGATGATCTCCAATGTCTCTGTAACTGATATGCTTCACTTAAGGAGGTAATATTGAATCTGAGGCTCAAAGGAATGACGGGGTTTCGACAGGCAGAGATTACGGGCAGATCCCTCAAGGTCCGGTGAGATAGGATCACCAGTGCAGGGTGGGGTGAGACTGGGGGCTCCTGTGGAAACTGCACAGTATTCGGAGGCGAGGGGCAGTCAGTGAAGGTTTCTCAGCAGGGAAGGGGCTCAATAAAATCTGTAGATTAGAAGTTTAATCTAGTCTGTGGCCATGCCACCCTGAACAAGCCCGATCCCGTCTGATCTTGGAAGCTACTAAGCAGGGTCAGGCGTCGTTAGTACTTGGATGGGAGACCACCTAGGAAGATCAGGTGCTATAGGCGTAAAAAAAATAAATAAATAAGGGATTGTAAGCTGACAAGCTCCTTGCAATCTGTGAGGTCAACCAAGAGTTGTCTCGCCTAATAAAAGAAGTTTAATCTAGCTTCAAAGTATATTGTACATAGAGCATGAGGACACAGCCATATTTAAGGGCTTTTAGATAGAACTAAGCACAGGCAAGTATTTGGAAAATATTATGACTGCTAATGATTATGAAGGAGACACAGTAACTACTGTAAGTTGCTTTAATTAAAATAAAACTGGGACACTGTTATCTTCCACATGCGACTCATACTGCCTGTCAATCTTATATTTTGTCCTCCAGTCTGAATTACTGACATAGAAGCACACGCATAGCTAAAAGTGTGGCCCACTTTTGAAATATTGAAAAGTCTAATATTTTCAATACTGCTATAACCTTCCATAGTGAGCCAAACTTTTACAAAACCATTTCTAGAGGCAATGGCTAAATTCCCCCATATCACCTACATGTGCTATGATTAGTTTCTCAATATGATAAAGTCCAAGATCTGACTCAAACAATATCCAAATCTTTCTAAAACCAGTATTTTGAGTGTTCTATTGTAACTATTTCAGCTCTAACATTTGTTATATATCTATCCACATCTTATCTCACTCCAGTTCAGAGGACTTATACTTATGGAGAATTTAATAATTCATATATAATAATTCTTTATAGATTAGAGAGCACTTGTAAATACACTTTGCATTTAATCCTCACAAAACAAAATGAGATGTAAAATGAGGTGACTAACGTGAAAAACAGTTTGGCAGTTCCTCAAAAAGTTAAACTTAGAATTACCATATGACCCAGCAATTCCATTCTTAATTCCAAAAGGAACTGAAAACAGGTACGTAAACAAAGGCCTGTGTACCAATGTTCACACAGCACTATTCACAATAGCTGAAAGATGGAAACAACCTAAATGTCCAACAGACGAAAGGCTGAACAGATATATATATATATATCTACATACGCACACACACACATACACACAATGGAACATTACTTGGCCATGAAATGGGATGAAGTAGTGATAGATACTGCATTGTGAAACTCAAAACTACTATACCAAATGAAAGAAGCCAAACACAAAAGGTCACATATAGTAAAATTCCATTTATGTGAAGGCTCTAGATTAAGTAAACTCATAGAGACAGAAAAAGATCGGCAGTGGCCAAGAGTTGGTGGCGGGAGAGATGGTGGTGGTTGGAAGGACATCTAATGGGTGTGGAGTTTCTTTTCAGGGTGATGCAAATGGTTTGAAATTAAATAAAGGAGGTGGTTGTTACACCGCATTGTGAATGTAACAAACACCACACTTTGAAATGGTTAATTTTGTTATGCAAATTATGAATTTCACCTCAATTAAAAAAAAAAAGGAACAGAAAGTGAGAAATTGGAGATAGTATAGAAAAAAAATGAGATATCTTGAGGGATATTTCACTGCACGCTTTGAGGCAAGCAGATGGAATGGACTTGCACAGTTCTTAAAAACAAATTTAAGTTTGAGTTTCATGCTCTAATCACTAAACTAGAATTAAATAGAAGTTTTTTAGTTAATGTGTCCAGTGATAACATTGTACAGTTAAATGTAAGCCCATCCTGGAAACTGGTAGATGGTGTAAATAAACCATCTATAGAATTTCAGGAGGGCATGGAAACAGAGCCTTAACTGTGAGATCTTCAGTCACGGTTTCAGTTATAACTAAAAATACTTTGCTCTTCATATGGCTCACAGCAGCCACCAAGTCTTTCCAGAGCATAGAAACGGAAGGATGACACAGAAATACTATTTAGGAAACACAGTGATTTCTCCATCCAAATTGGGCTTTGTTTATTTTTTATTAACCAGTCCATGGTATATTTCCATAGACACTTCTCAATTGGCAGGCAGCTTTAAATGAAAAAGAGCTGGGACATATTTCATGTGTGAAGGTGACAATTAAAGTGGACCTCAAAAAAGCAACTTAGAGGTTATTACCTAAATACTTTCTAACAAGAAGGAGCAGGGCATAGCGGTTAAGAGTATTGTGGCGTGGAACACCTAGAATCGTGTTGACTGCCTTTATTATTTGTGTGATCTTGAAAAAGTTATCAAATCCCTTTAAGCTTCAGATTCCTAATCTGTAAAATAAAAACATTCATGTCTACATTACAGGCTGTTATAAAGATGTCATAAGAGTGTGCATGTAAAGAACTGGGCTAATTGAGATGCTCAATTCCTGGTAATTACTATTATTTTACCACTATACTTACCTCTAGCTGAATGTAGACTTGCTCAGGCATCTTCTGGCCATAGGTTTCCAAGAGTGTGATGGTTTCTCTTAGTGGTTCGAAGAGTTCATCAGTAGCTCTCTGTCGGCTTCTTATAGCCAGAAGGTGTCCCATGATATCAACTAAACCATCGTGACTGCCTTCACTTAATTCTCTCTGAAGCCCAGCATCTGTCTCCTTTATAAATTCTTGTAGCTCATTCAGACTATTAAATATACATAGAAACAGACATACACACACAAACACAAATTAAGCTCATTAAAACACCTAAGACTTCTGATTGACTCGTTTTCATTATTTACCTAAACAAACATTACTTGTTATTGCCATTATAAAACTCGCAGTTTCAATGCTCATGAAATATTCCAATTTTAGATGGCAGTCAGGTGTTAAATTATAATTCCAAATACCAAAGCACAAAGGGCTACCTGTCGATGACAAATCTCAAAAGATGCTCCTGAAACATCCAGCTCCACTTCCTAATAATGTTTAGCAAGCTCACTTTGAAAGGCTTCATGTCCACCTTGAACCAACTATCAAACACTCTGAAGTCATCAAATTTGGTCATCTGAACATACAAAGCCTCATAAACGTCAATCTATAATCAGAAAAAAAAAAAGATAACTATAATAACTCAACCCAAAGCCAAAAACTACATTAAAAGCTAAAGGTTTTCCTTGCCTGTTCCCTGAATTGGTCAAGAGTTGGTGGTTGTTCGGGGATTTCTTCATTTACTTGAGCGTCCATTTCCTCAGATGATACAGTTTGGCCATACAGGAGAAAATGCTTCATAAACTCAGCTCGGTCATCCACCCAGAGGTAAGCGTATGTGTCCAGGGTGTTTCTGAAGTCCAAGACTTTGGTGATGACGCCCGCCACTCTGTTCATTATCTCTTGCCTGACCTCTGCCAGGCCTAACATGTTATCCATATCATTCTAAATGAGAGGAAAACCAAGCACTTATTAAAACCAACTTTGCTCTATTAATTATGTTCAACATAACATCCAAAGCAATTCTTCCAAGGGATAGTAGTTGGTAAAATAAAAAATCGTGTTGCTTTTACCAACTTCTTTCCTTGTGCTCTCCATTAATTTATTTTTGAATCATTAATATAAAAGCTCTTACCCATTTACAAAGAAAATACCTGATAATTTGCTATTTCCAGGTGCACTGCTATTCGCTTCATCTGGGCAGACATTCTAAAACTATTGCATAGCATTTCTTCTACCAGATCATAGAAGCCATCCCCAGCTTCTCTTTCTAAAGAAGGTTTAAACAGAATCTCAGGGGGCATTAAGATCATTTGTGCTTGAAAAAATGGTGCAGGTTTCAACTGCTTCTCTGTATTCATCAGAAAGAAATCTAAGTCATGCATTATTGCTTGAAAAAAGCCTTCTACCACAATGTCATCGATGAATTCTACATAAATCTTCCAGGTATCCAGAGAAGGATCGGCTTTGAAGAGCTTCCTGTTTTCCTAGAAACATACACATATTAATAAATGAATATAAACACCAGTGAGTATAAAAAAGAAAGCTTTCCATTTAAATGGTTTGTTAAAGAGATTTTTGCGTACAACACAGGAACATTCCGTTGTTACGCTGCAGAACCTTAAACTAGATGGTAAAGATCCGATTCATTCACAAAATACATTCAAAAGTCATTCTTTACAGGAAAAGTCATTACGAAGACCGCTATCTTCAAATATAGATAAGAAATATACTAGTTCCCAGTGCATTCTAGATGTATTTGACTATGCTTTCTGCTTTCTTTGATTATTTGCTACTGTGGATGTACGACCCAGAATTCACAGGTGTATGGTATATGTAAAAATCAGAACCACAGAGGCGAGTCTGGTTCCTGATAAAGTAGGGCAGAGGTGAGCAAGTTCTATGAGTTTCTTGCCCTCAAACAAATTTAAGAACTGTCCCTTTCCAGGATGCTCTCTTGCCCATCATCCAGGTGGAACCATTTACATCTGTATAGCATATGCGTCCTGCACCCCTGGAGTTGTGCAGTACACATCCTGAGCAGCTGTACACAGTAGCCCTGACTCTTGTAGACACTTGAGAAGAGAAATACAGATCTTAGAGCTTAATAATAATAACTAATAATAATAATAGAACAACAACAACAAAAACACCTTAAAGAGCATCTTATTCAGTTTCTTCTTTTTAAAAAATATGAAAGCAAAGACCTAAAACACAACTAGTGTCACACTGGTAGGGAGCAACCTGCTGAGAGAACTAGAACTAGAAACATCCCTCCTACTCCCCCAGGGTAGAGCTCGTTCCAACACATCACAGAAATATCCCTGTGCTTGCCTCATTGTTTGTACTTTTTCATACTAAGAGATCCGGTCTGTATCACTGTAGTGGCATTTATTAAAAAAAAAAGAAAGAAAGAAATGTTCTATTTTCAACAACTTAGGGCAAGTGGAGAAAGAGGAAGAGAAAGAAGAGCTCTGGGTCACTAAATGATCACTCAGGTCCCTTCCAGACCCAGTCTTCCATGGTTCCGTCCTTCCCTCTTCACCTTAATCCCTGACCGCAGGCTATCCACCGAGAGTCCACCAGCCACAAAGGAAGCCGCAGGAAAAGGCAGAACTGACTCACCCTCAGCCCTATACCCACAGCTTTCCTCCAAGCCACATTCCTCACTCGAAGTCTGAGCACCAGGCCCAAACCCATTTGCCGATAAGAGGGAGGGAAAGCACTTAACAGACACAACTTCTAGAAGAAAATCATCAATTCGTTTCTATTTTGAAGTTGAGTTTCCTGTGGTTGGAAGCTCTCCTCGGTTCTCATACTGACTTCACTGCTTCTTAGTTTTTTGACTTCAGGAAACAAAATGAGTCCATTTAGTAGAAAATTTCAACTGCATTCTCTGAGAATAACACTGCAAAACCTTGTTTTGTAACCATTTCTAATCATGTAGAGGCAATAATTTCAATGCATTTTAATTAGGATTCACAAATCTTATTGGTCTGACACCACTGGATTAGTGTTTAGGGAGTATGTTTTATTAATATTATTATCAAGAAACTGTAACAGAAGAACCTAATTGTAATCTATCATTTGTCTTCCATGAGACAGATCCTAATGCATAAATAATTGTAAGGGTGTCCTAAAAGTCACAGAATAATCCACAGCATCTCAGCAAAAACTGAAGAATAGTGGATGGCATGACTAAGATACTACTGAAAAAACGAATTTCCAGATATACAGCTTCTTTACATGTCAGAACACCCCTGAGATTCTCCCAAGGCTTACCAGCCTTAGGCAGTGCCTTTAAAGAGGGCACTGGCTCTGCGCACACCTTGATTTCAGACTTCTTGCCTCTAGACTGTAAAAGGGTAAGTTTCTGTTGTTTTAAGACACTTATTGTGGGATTTTGTTACAGCAGCGCTAGGATACTAATACAGGCAGCAATCGAAGAAGGCAGGAACAAAACCTTTGTCCTATTAAACTTTATCAGTAGGGAAAATTAAAGCTTTCTTAGAAATTTCAGACAACCTTGGAAGTCAACAGAAACTCTACATCATCATAATCATCATCACGAGCTATAGATGCTCAAGACAGAACACTGAGTGTACCACGCCTTCCGTTTCGATGAGTGAGTCTGTCACCCTGCGAACACTTCCTTCACCTGGCACGCAGGACACGGCCCTCTCCTGGATTTCCTCATCCAGTCAGTTCTTTTTCTGCCCCTTCAGCTGGTTCTTCTTCACCCCAATTTCTGAGAAGGGTGTGCCCCAGAGAACGGTCTTTGATTTGCTCCTATCTTCTAGACTCATGTTTGGTGATCTCATTCAGCCTCCTGGTTTAAATGCCACTGCCACCCACTTCTCTTTAATTTCCATTTCCAGTTTGGAGGCTGCTCCCAAACTCCAGACTAGTTAAGTCCAGTTATTGACACCACTCCTTCACTTCTCTGACAGACGGCTCAAATCGAAATGTCTAAAACTGAAATCTGACCTTCCCCACTCAATCTCTTTCTCTTATAGCCTTTCCCATCTGAATAGACTGGAACTTCATCTTTCCAGATGTGCGGGACAAAACTCTTGGAATAATCCTAGATGCCTCTTCCATGCTCCACCACCCACTCTGTTCGGAAATTCTCTTCACTCCACTTACTTCAAAGTATATCCAGAATCCAGCCACTTCTAATCATCTCCACAGTCGCCACTCTGGTTCAGGCACCACCACCTGTCACCTAGCTTATTGCCACAGTGAGCTACCTGGCTCTCTTCTATCCCTCACCTCCCTACTGTCCCATTTCAATATGACAGCCATAATCGTTTTCAAATGAAAGTTAGATCATGTTTACTCCTCTCCTTGAAGTCCTGCAACATGGCTCCCATGTACCACGGCGTAAACACCAGGGGCTGTACAAAGGCCTACGACATCTCCCCTGACCTTCCTGTCCCCTCCTTACGCCCCATGAACATCTGACCTCACCTCACCGTACCGTCCACCTCGATCACTTTGCTTCACACATTTGGTTCCCTGCTTTCAGGTGTTTTCCTCCTGAAAACTGTCTCCTCTGTCTGGAACGCTCTTCGCCCAAAGGCCTACTTGGCTAACTCCATAACCTTTGTGACTCTATAACCCGCTAGGCTAACTCTGTAACTCTGCTCAGATCTTACCATCATATTTAGGGCTACCCTGATCATCCTATTTAAAAACACACCCCTTAAATTTGGCAATATCCTACAAATTACATAATTACAAATTATCCTGTGACCCAACAATCCCACTTCTAGAAATTTACTCCAAAGATACACTAATGTAAGTGCAAGAAGACTTACACTCAGGCTTTTCATTACAACACTATGTGTAAGAACAAAAGATGAACTGCTAAATAAATTATGGTACAGCCACACGACTGGGTACCAGGCATCTTTAAAAGGGCATGAGGAGAATGGAGCACGGTGCTTCGGAGGGACCCCCAGGATATCATTAAACAAGAAAAGTAACGTGGCGTGTGCGGCACTCCAAGTGGGAAACATAAGCAATATGTATTGATGTTTTTAAAAAAGAACCTAAAAGCTAATTTGAAAAATTTACCTACAGGGGAGGTAGATTTACCAATAGGGTAGAAGGAATGAGGATGAAAACTAGACAACTAGACTTCTCCGACTGTAGCCTGATTTAGGTTTTGACTTTGTAAACGTATTTATGAACATTTTTAATAATAAACAAAATTCAAAGTTAAAAAAAAAACAACAAAACAACCCACACCCCAGTCCAAGCACTGCAGAACTCTTGTGCCCTGCTCTTAGTTTACCTTTTTCCTGCGGCACATAACGAATTCCAGCATCTGTGACCTACTGTGTCTCCTGTTTATTGCTGCTCTCACTAGAATGTGAGCTCTGTGAAAGCAAGGATCTTTATCTGCTCTGTTCACTGAAGTTATCTCACAAATCTAGAAGGATACTGGGCCCCTAGGAGGCTCACAATAAATATTTCTTAATAAGTAAATGATGGTGGACTGAGATACATAATTGGTTATATTCAATATCCAGCAGGAAAACCATAATCCATTGTTTGTTCTCCTACTGAGAATTAGCCTAGAGACAAGTATCTTTGCTTTACACATGAGAAAATTCAGGGCCAGTTTCTGGGAGACATGAGACTAATTACCCTGGTTTCCAGCCTCTCCCCACGGTGTTTGCCCCACCTGTGTGCTTTATGAGGTCGCAGTGCGTACATGGTCTACCTGCCCGAAGGAGACACTCCATGCCCGAGGCCTGCATCTGTCTATGGAGAAGATTCTATCTGACAAGGATGCTCAGAATACATAATATGCTATTTTTATTCCCACCTTTTTTCCTTAAGATCAATCAGAAATCACCTTCTTATTGTCCCCATCACCAGAACCACCCAACTACAAGCACCACATTCTTATTCTCCGTCTTTCCTCCCTCCCGCTATGGTAGATGAACTCACCAGGCACCCACCTAAAGCCACCTTGAATGTATTAAATCCTGTTCCCTCAAGGACTTTCCTGCCAGGATACTTTCTTCTCTACTAGATCATTTCAGGCCACAAACAGACATCCTGAAACATCAACAAATATTAAAAACGAAACCCACCCTACGCCTGACATACATGTCCGGGTACTGCCCAGTTTTCATGTCTCGCCACAGGAGAACTCAGGAGTTATTGGCTGGCTCGTCCCATTTCTCCCATTCCACTCCTGTCAGGTTTCCAACCTCCACTCTACCAAGTCAGCTCCTGCCAGTCACCAAAGACTTCCATATTGCCAGATCTAACGATCATCCTCAGTTCTCACTGTCCTAAATTAGGATGGGACAGAGTTAAACTCTCCCTCTTTCTTAACTTGGTTTCTAGGGCATCATCACCTCCCTTGATTTTGGCTTCCTACTTTGCTGTCCTCTTTTTCAGTATCCTGTGCTAGATCCTCCTCCCCTGACCTCAGGATGACCTCAAGGCTGGTCCATGCAGCTCTTCTCTATGGTTAACCCATACCCTATCTCATCCAGTCCATGGCCTTACATATCATATATATGCTCCTGACTCTCAATTCTCTGTCGCTCACCTGGACTCCTCCTCTGAACTCCAGACTCCCATCTGTAATGCCAGCCTACTAAAAATCTCCACTTGGGCAGGCATGTCTTCTTACTCACATGCCCAAAACCAAATCCTGTTTTTTCCCTACAAAATCTGCTCCACCACAGTTCTCCTCGTATCAGTAAAAAGAAACTCCATTCTTCCAGGGGATCAAACCAAAAACCTGAAGTCATTCTCGACTTCTCTCTCCTCTGACTTGTCACAGAAAATAGATCCTGTTGGTTCCACCTTCCAAAAGCATCCAGCGTATGCCTGCTTTTATCACTACCACTCTGGCCCAAGCCATCATCATTTCTCACCTGGATTATTAGAATAAACTCCTAAGAGTCCCTCTGTCTAATGTCTCCTTTCTTCTCTGTGGTTTATACTTAACAGGGAAAGCCTCTGAGCAGACAGTCTCTGGCTGCTATTTCCCCTCAGAGTAAAAGCTCAAGTTCTCATTCCAGCCATCCTTAGGAGATGACTGAGAGGGTTAGAGGAGATGTGAACAAGATAGGTGGACGCATAGGCACTCAACAAATAATGGTGTTTATTAGCAGCATCCATAGGAGGATGTAGCCATGACAAAGAAAAGGATCCCATCTCTCACCTTTCTGTTTCATCAAACATCTCACGTTCTAACCTCCTCCCTCAAGAATGAGAATAGTGAGGGCTACAGAAATTCCAGGCAAGAAATGCAAATTCCTCCATTTTCAATGCTTAACAAAAAGCTCCTTCAGGCCCCGGAAGAGTTCTACACTCTTAGGTTAAATATTTTGGCTCTTTTCTAAACTACACGAAGAGATCTATACATTTCAGAACCTCCAAAGCAGTTACCTCTACCAAGCTGTGTATCTTGCAGCCATCTTCGTGGATGAGCTTGTATTTCTTGATAAACAAATCACCCTTGTCCTCCAAAATAAAGGCGGCCTCCCTTCTGTGCTCTCTCCTGGGCAGGAGTGTGCACTCGGCCCATGCCCTCATGGTTTGCTGGATCACTCTGACGTTATCCTGTGTGTGCTCAACTCTGCGCTCTAACTCCAAGGTGGCTGTTTTCACCCTCTCAATGTACCCCCAGCAGTCACCCTGCCATGTCAGCGATGTTGCGGCTGCTTGCAGTTGCTCGTCCACAGCCCTCAGCTCATCTTCAATCAGAGGGTATTCAACCCCCAGCAGAGTCTGTTTCAGCTTATTATATCCTTGCACAAGAAGTTCAAGGTTTCCGATGTACTGAGCAAAGAGAACCCCAAAACAAAAAAAAAAAAATGCCAAATATGTTAAAACTACTTTGTCAACCTTAGAAGCATAAAAGTATCCTAAAGTCTACATATTAATAATTAAAATTCGAAATATCTCTATTGAAGGTATGCCCTAATATCTAAAAATACAAACCTTTAAAATAGTGTCTCTTTTTTTGAAGATGGCTAAGGCTGAATCTGGTATGCCCGATTTCTTCAGCATTAAGAGGTATTTCACTTCCCTTAATACGGCCACTAGCTATTAAAAGACAATCGAGAATAATTACATATTTTAAGAATATCATTCTATTTTAACACAAGTTAAAATTAAAACACTTCAAATTTCATCCAACGATTACTATATTTTCAAATTGTCAGAGGCTTTTGTTTCACCTGCTTTTAAAAAGCCACGATCATATATATTCCATGTGATGTAAAAGTACAAACAATAAAGGTATAAATCGGTGACTGCTGGAGAAAGAATTCAAGCAAAAGGCAGCAACATATGCACAACAAGATCTAAAATGGAAGGCCATAGATAGACCTCGACCTTTTCCCAGTACCATTAGTTGTTATGCTTTTTTCAAAAACACACATTTGTTCCAATGTGATTGGTATACTAGGGAGCAGTCTGAACATACCACATAATTTGTCTTTGCTTATCTGAAATTTCATCAGCAAGAAATACTAGGTAAATGCTAAAAACTGCAGTCAGCTTAACCAAATGGCTTAGGAATATGCAAAATGCTCATGTGCACATACCTTTAACATACACTGGGCACCTCGATCACACGCGTGTGATGAGCCACACCCATCCACTACTGTTGGTACAACTTTCTGTCTGGTTTCAGACAACCCTCCTTCTGCCACTTTCAAATAATGCACAAGTTGCAACTCTTCTAACACCCATGTTGTAGGCAAACTTCAGGTCTTTTTCAAGGGAAAGTGTCATATTTATTGTAGTATTTATGTATTATTTAAAATGTGTAAAACTATACTAGTTTTTTCTAGGTTCTTATTTTTCAATGTACCATTGACAAGGTTTTTGAGTACTGTACCCCTACTCACCATTTTCCCTATAAGTCCTATATTTTAATTGTGTAATCTTTAATAGCACAGTGATTTTTAGGTATGTATGTGTCATGTGGCCGAACTGACTACACCCTTACATCACAGGTTCTGTGGAAAAGACCACACAACATGCTTAAGAAAATAAACCAGTTGACTGCCTTAGGATGTTGCTCCTAGGTTAACTAGTACAATATATTTTGGGTTTATAATCTATATTTCATGTGCTCATAATCCCTTCAGGTAGAATCATAGGACTTATTCCTAAAGCATCTCGGGAATTTAGTTTCTACACATTGGTTTCACGAAATCAGAAGGTGGGGAAATCCTCAGTTCTCTAGGTCATATATTTATGTATGTGTGCTCAGGTTTATAAAACTAAGTGATGGTGTTCTTTATAATATTTTAGAGAAACAGATCAGAATACAGTACAGATTATGACTATAAAACTCAGTGAGGCTAACTTTCCCGCTTCCTAAGGCATATATTCGTACTGCCATGAAAGATAGGGCAATCACTAAAAATGAATATATAACCTCCGCTAGATGGAAATTCAGCCAGATGTTTAACTAATAGTCTTTTCCTGTAATAGCAGCTTACAAATAGATGTTCTTATATCCTTTCCTGTAAAGCATAGTCAAGTGTAATACACACACACACGCACAATACCATCACACACACACACACACACACACACACACACACAAGCATATATATAATTGCTATTAAAGTTCCTATATTTTCATTATTACATAACATGTAATGAAATTGTGAGGAGATAAACATTCAGAAAACAAGATATTTCTCTGTTACATTGTTTATTTATTGGATAACGAAAGATCTATTCAATGAGGGTAATTTCCTAAACATTATTTAACGGTTAATATTATTTTTGGCATTTATATGTTGTTTTATGTTTTTTGAAAATTTTTATAAAAATTATCATGTTTTTAACTAACATATTTGAGTTTATTGTCCACTCAAAGCATGACAAAAGTTTTTTTATTCCATATTTCCTATGGATTCCCCAAATCTTTACTTACATGATGAAATTTGAATTAACAAAAAATACTGGCATATGTACTATGAATATAATTCAAGTCAGAATACATCTAATAAAAGACTAATGATTCCATTCAATTGAGCTAACATTTATTAAGTATTACTAAGTGTCAGACACTGTGCTAGAAACACAGAACACAACGATACAATGAAATAGACTCTACTCTCAAGTAACTCATTATCAAGTGAAGACAGAAGTGATAAAGAAATAAATATGAGGAATAATAAAGAACAATGACTATAGAATTTGGGAAACAAATCTCAAACGCAGACTTACTAGGAGTTTTCAGTTATATTCTTCACAGCACTGTCATTTTCCCAAAAATAAAATATAAATGACTGGAGCTATCAGATGACATGTATAAAACATCTTAAAAATATCAACCCCTTACCTTTGGGTCAAAGTTGACACTGAGAAGACCATTTATGGCACTGAATTTAATCAAGGGTTGATTCAAATTGAACTCACAGATTTCATTCACGTTACTTTTCCATTCATTAAAGATACGATTTTCAAATTGGTCTAGCAAAGTTGTCATTTCAACATACTTCTGATAAACTGAAGCATCATCAGGACTTTCCAATAATCTGTAGGAATATGGTTTTTTTTTCTACTTTTTTATATGTTAGATTTCAGAGTAACACTTTACAATAATATACAAAACAAAATATAATAAAATACACTATAAAAAAATCAGGAAGAGAAATATAAGGACCAAATAACACTATGAATTGTCTTTGCCTTAAAAGACATAGTTATGAAATAAAAGAAACGCCAAAGATTTACTTAATGCCAACAGCAACAAGTTACTAACTTCAACAAAGAGAAAGATACAGAGCTCTGCAAAATAAAAGGAGTACTAGTTACTGGAGAAAGGAAAAAAATAATAGAATACTATAAACATATTGTGGGTGAAAAGAAAAATGAGAAGAAAAAAAGAGCCCTGAAAACATAAAAATATATTAAACATATCCTAACACCGTGGGGGTGAATCCTCCTCGATGAGCCTGGCCAATGAGAAGAGTTACAGGCAAAAACTCTAAGCACTAAAATGAACAGCTCCTGCCCTACGTAAAAACTGCCTGAGTCATTACGATAATTTTACCATGAAATAAGCCTGGCTACTTACAGATACTGGAGAGATGCAAAGTTTGACCAAAACTTTTGAAGTCGTTCAAGGACCTCTTTAGCCCATTTGATATTTCCTGAGGTAAATGGCATATTCTTGTTAAGAACTACATTTCCACGTTCAATCTGTAAATCGTTATTTCAGTGAAGAGGGATAAAGGGAATGTTTAATCAGAGTACATGCCAACCTTGTAAGCAATTGCTCATTTTGGTACTTTCATAATACAAATATATAAAATATATGTTCAGTAAGTTGATTAGTAGAAGAATCATGATCCAAAAGCAGGTCCTTCTTCTCCATAAGGAAACCAATTAAATAAAAGCACAAAGCCTCAGTGCCTATATTTAATCTTTAGATATCATTAAACGCAGCCCTAGTTGAAATCCATCACCCACACAAATAAAGCTGTGGCCGTGCTCGACTTTAACCCCTACTTACCTGTTTCACGTGTTCGTTATACAATTGCTTACACACATCCAACTCGGCATTAAACATGTACACCAGTGTGCTGTAATGTGGGCTGAAAATTTCCATGACAACTGGTTTCTCTAGAAAATTCCCAAATACAGTCAAAAGCTATAAAAACCAAAGTTAAAGAAAGGTTACGAACCATGGATTTTTAATACCAATACTCAGCTCACTATCTCCTCCATTAAATCTCTTGCATGACTAGGGATAGAGCAGAAATCTATAACCCTACAAGAATCCTGCAATAGCTCCAAACCTAAAATGTATTTTTCCAATAAAACAAATACTAAATGTAAAGTAATTTCCCTTCCTCAGCAGAAAATGAGAAGCATCAGAAAAGAAGCTGCTCACAGGTAACACTACTTCCTGTTGGGCGCCAGGAAATGTTTTAGAAGATGCTTTGTGGACATAAGAACAAGGTTTACGTACTCTATCTGTTCTTCCTTCCTACCATATATTCTTTAGATACAGAGTATCCATAGCAAGGACTCTAGGTCACACCATTAATAATTATACCAGATGCACTAGTCACAGTGACTGTTCTGCCCATGGCAGCCCATGCTCCTGTCACACCACCCAGCCACCTCCAACACAGCAGCAGTAACCTGTTCCTGTTCCAAAGACAACTGCTCCACAGGCAGACAGTTCCTTCAATGTGAATGTCCTGGCTCAAACTAATGTCATGAGCTGATCAGATTCTCTTTCAAGAATCAGGGCATGGTCGGCTGAACCTATGCTAGCAACATTTTGAGTGAACAGAAACTACTAGCAAGCAGAGGAAGCCAATGAGTAGGGAGACAGAAAAAAGCAGGAAGTGGTGGACTGAAACAGGATCGCGTTACCAGCAAGCAGAAGAATGAAGGTCCTCAGCCTCCTCTTGCTCAGCCCATGGAGCCTCCTAGACCCAAACTAACCTTTACCATCAATTTCCCTAAAGCTTAGCCTGTCTGGTGAGCCTACGCTTGGATTTCCATTAGCTTCCTGTCTTGTTTTCTGCCCCACATGGATTCTTTTGTGTGCTAGCATGAGACAGCTTTCTTTGCAAGCAAAACAATGAAATTAAAACACTTATTTCTGTATAAGCAATGTATAAGCACTGTATTTTAAGGGGTCTTAAAAATGCTATTATCACATATTCCAGATGAAACCGAGTAATGGGGAAGGAGTAACTTGCCCGAATTGACACAGCCAGTGGCAGAGCTGGCAGTTGACACTGGGCAGTCCACCTGAGTGTGGCATTCTCTGTGCTGCCTCTCATCAGCCATGGTGCCATTTAAAATTTTGTTATTTGCTTACTCTGTGTAGACTTCATAAAATGTTAGTTATTAGGCCTGTTGTATAGATGTTTTCTCTGAAATAAAAGATATCTTCTCAAAATAACTAAATATAATTAAGGTGATGGAAAACTGTATAATACCAAGGTTTGCTCCTTGTTAGGGATGAGGCAAAAGAGGTGTTTTTCCTCTTAGGGAAATAAGTATTCCCCCAAATTTGTGTTCTTTAAAAAAAACAGCTTCATTGTAAACATATTGCCATAAGCTATACTCACTGAAAAATATCAATGTAATGAAAAAATTATACAAACTGAAATGTAAATCTAACCATACCTTAGAGGCCAATTTAGACAAATACTCTCTGGCACTTTTTCTGGTAATAGTAATTATAATTACTGGAGAAATTGCTAAATACTTTAAAATCTGCTTGGTTAGCTGCTACCTAGCAAAATGTAAATTATTAACTTTTTCTTACAACTATTGTTTTCTTGAGTTTGGATTTCATGTTTAAATTCAAAAGTAAATATTATCTCATAGACTTAACAAAGAAATGTACTCCAAAGATAGTCAGGAAACATTTACAACATTCTTTTTCAAACACTTATTGTATCGACCACAATTGAAACAGTACCAGAAGCTTCCCAGCTACATCTCATCCTGCCTACCTGATTATGCTTAGTGAGACTTAACTAAGTGTAAAAAAAGAAAGACAGAGAGAAAATGTTCTTTGGGGACATTGTAAAGCCAGAGTAGTAGTTAAAAAAGAAAGAAAGAAAGAAAAAGAAAAACTCAACCTTTTAGGCAGTATACATTATCATAATTTTTCAGCATCACAGATATATAGTAATTACTCTCCAGGATGAGAATAAAGGTCATTTGAACCTCATTTCCTTGTCATAGTGGAACTAAGAGCTATTTTATGAAGAGTATAGATATCTTCTTCATATCAACCTCAGAAGATAAAAGATGGACTTCCAACCTATGCTGTTTTCCCTAAATATCCCACTTGAGAGCTGTCAGATTTCTCTGAATTTTCTTCTACTTCTTAGTTTCATTACATAATTGTGGCTTTCATAATACTGTTGCCATGTTCAAGTAGTAAATATTTACATTTTTCCTAGGTTTGCCTCTTTCAAAGATTGTTGCTGCCTGAACTATATACACTTCATGATTTTATAGTTTTCAATTACATTGTCCGAACACTTTTCTAGACACTTTGTTAGATATGTCAGTCTACCTTCATGTAGGCACACTGTAAATTTTAGAGAAAACATCCATTAGTATTTTGCTTTGTTCTGTTTTTTTTTGTTTTGTTTTGTTTTTTTGTTTTTTTTTTTTAGTGAATGCCAACACTGTAGGCTCTGAACTATAGTTTTATTCTAGAGTAGAATAATGTTTGGTTCCAACGCCCTTCCTGGCCATGTCTTTGCTAAGAGCAGGCACCGAATCACGGTCTTCAGAAAACAGTTTGCAAATATTTACTTCTGGGGACACAACAGTAAATGGTCAGAGTTCATCACCCCCACACCTTTGGTAAAAACCGTTTTCTCCCTAAGTATGCAACACTGTCATTTCTTCTTCTGACACCACTCGCCCAGTGGTTTCCTGCGTCATTTCAGTACTGACTACCAGTCGGTCCACCTAACTGCGAGCAGTTAGTGTCTGCTTTATACAAGGCATTGCAGAAGGTGACCTAAATATAACAAAAACTGTAAGATGATGAAAAGCTTAGAGGGCAAGAGCTCATCTTATGTTTCAGGAGATGGTACAAATATATGGAAAGTTCAAGAAAAATACACAACAATAAGAGATAAAATTGTTTAGGAAAAAATCTGGCACATGCTAGAATAGAATCTATATTAATGGTTGTGAGAAGGAGAAGAAGATTTGAATTAGAAAAGGCAGGAGCCTTTGTAACTAAGGCTTCACTCCACGTTCTTTCTTCCAGTTATTTACAGAAATATTGACAAGTAGCTCCAGTAACAGAATACCATAGACTACTACGTAGCCTTTAAAAAATAATATTGCTCAATTGTTATAAAACATTTATGATTTGGTGATGACCAGAAAAGGTTGCCAAAGAGGATCAAAATATGTCATTTTTTGTTAGAGAAATACATATGCATATCTAGTTAAAGACAAAGTGTGGCAGTATTAAATATAATATTTCTGAGAGATGAAATTACACGCTTTTATTTATAACAACAGGCTATGTATTTTGTCCAACAGCATCTTGGTTTCAACCAAGAGCTCTTAAACAAAGAAGTATTTGATCTTTGTGAATTCTCTATATTAAAATCCAGGGGGTGGTGGGGGGCGGGCTTCACCACCATCTGACCAATTCATTTGAGGGTCAAAACTAAACAAATATATAGTCTGTCTGTTCTATTGTTTTGCACTGCCATTTTCAACGGGTTGTGCCCATGATTCTCCGGCTGTGTTTCTCGTGGTATTAGAGCCTCAA
The DNA here is from genome assembly GCF_902729225.1 of Pteropus medius. NCBI lineage: Eukaryota > Metazoa > Chordata > Mammalia > Chiroptera > Pteropodidae > Pteropus > Pteropus medius. The sequence goes on along the minus strand of NW_024342467.1, from coordinate 10,059,100 downwards.
TTCCTCTTTTGGGATGTCATCTGAATTTATACGTGATTTGCAGTTCTCTTCTTTGACAAGCAAGTTTCACCTGATGTCCCTATTCCCCATATTAAAAGCTTTCCATTTGAGAGGACTATCAAGATGCTTTCTTTTTCATGTAACTCTTAATTCATACATATCATATTTCATCAATTCTATGACATTCTTTAATGTTTTGACACCTCTGAAATTGGAGTACCTTATATAATCAATGGCATAATTTTTGACATTTTTCTTTATTGATACACAAAATAATAGCATGTCTGATAATCAATGGTAATAGTCTACCTGATGAAACCCAGTATAGAAATTGCTATTTATTTCAGTCGCAGTAATAAAGTGGGCAGGTGAACCCAACATATGTAAACAATGGTAAAGAAAATAAATCTTGGAATTAACGGATATTTTTCACTCTCACTGTGGCTTACTTGTGAATCGATATCTCATAGGCCATGCTAAATTTGCTCTAAAGGTAATGAGAGCTAAAACATTGTGAATGCAAGAAAACATCAATAGTTAAATGTCCTAAAACTAACCATGTTCAAAGTAGACTTCATTCTTCATTAGTACATTATTCAAAGTTTCTAATTCAGCGAGCTGAATATGAAGAGAATGTGACTTAGTTAATAGTTTACCTGGATCAGAAAGGAATGTATTCAATCCTTTCATCTAACAGTCTAAATTATTCATTAGTAAATTATTGTTAGTATAGCTTCTTCAGAACTAACCTTAAATGCAGCTTCTAAACCATTGCAGTTAAAGAAACCTTCACAAAGAATCGTCCCAAGCCTTCTGTCGAAATCCAAAGTTTTGGACTTAAATACAACATAATCACTTTCAAATTCCTGTAAAATTCGGAGTAAAATATCAGTTTGCAGGAAAGAGTCCAATAGTGAAAATAGCAATCGCATAAGCATAACATACCTCCCCGCCCCCCACCCTAACTTTCTGAAAGAATTTCTTTTTCAGAGCAGGATTCCAGGGAAGATCAAGAAAGAGCTACATGTGATCAACTAACTGTTCAAATGCCAGCCCTATAAGAACACTGAAGTTCAGTGCTGTCAGCCCATTTTTTGCAATTCTTTTCTCCCGTTCGGATCCCAACATCAGTACATTGACTCCCAGTCTTTCCTCTTCCAAATCCATTTTCATTATAAACAAAAGGGGGTCAAAAATATGGCGACAAAAGGATACTTGACTCTGGGTAGTGAACACACAATGCAATATGCAGACGATGTATTATAGAATTGTCCACTTGAAAGCTATATAATTTTATTAACCATCATCCCAATAAATTTAATAAAATTAAAAAAGAAAAAAAACTTTTCAGAAAAAGAAGAAAACAGAACCCATTCTCACTATAATTTTAGTATATCTATAAGTTTAATAGAAAGTTTTTGTTTTGTTTTTCCATGGAGCAGAAAACCTACCAAGAAATACTTTATTCAGGTGAGAGTATCACAGGAAGCATCATCAATGATAAAGATGAAACAAAATACTCTTACATTTTCCTGGTGTCTTATTAATATGCCATTAACAACCCCAGTTTCCCCCTGATGCATAACCACCCACTCTCATAATTAGAAAGCATGAAACAATGAAAGAATAACTATCATCTGCATAGCATTGCAATTTATAGTCTTCAGTGAAGAAGTCCCAGAAATTCAGAAATGTTTTGAGATTTCCAGTCAAGCTGCCCCTGGAGTGCACACCACACATTCAACATAACGAAGTCCTTTGCTACCTCCATCAACTGACCCTCCACCTATTAATAATAACAGTAATAATAATGATAGCTAACATTTACTCAGTTTTCTATTCTAAACACTCTATTAACTCAATCCTCACAACACATGATGTAGATAATGTTTTTCCGTTTCATAGGTAACAAAAAAATTCAAAAGAGTTAAACAATTTGCCCACAGTAACACCGCTGGCAGATGGTAGGGCCAGAATTTAAAGCCTGGCAACCTGGCTCCAGAGCCCACACTCCCACCATGATGTTTCCATGAAGAAACACGCCTTATGCTGAACTGAGCACACACTGAAAAGAGCATAACAGCAACGTTCTAGAGCGCTGTGTAGACACCAGCATGCTACATTCAACATGAAGTCTCCAATTCTCCTGACTTAGAGCCAGACGGTCCCTTCACTCAAGGATCACTGACTTTTAAAAATAAACACAACTTCCCAACAAGTTGTAACATGCCTATCTTATTATCCCTCTTCTCAGTATGTCAACAAGGAACATACGCGTTAAGATGATCCTCAAACATTGTTTGAACACTTAGTAAATAAACAATAGAAAGAGGAAAAAATGCTAATCTCCATCCTAGGTCTCTCTCTGTCTATCCCAAACTCTTCGCTCTCTCTTACTCAGCCCAAATTCAGAACTGCCAATGGTACCTCCCCACTTGGAAGTACCACAAATAATTCAACCTTATCCTGTATATATCCCCTCACCTCTGATTTCTGGTAAGAAATCTGCTATCATTCAAATCATTTTTCTCTTGAGTGCTTTTCTTTCCCTCTCACTACTTTCAAGATTTTTTCTTTATCTTCAGTTTTCAGAAGTTTAATTATGATGTGTCTTGGTATGGATTCCTCCGGGCTTATCCTTGGGTTTATCTTTCTGCTACTGGTTTCAAATTTCCCCCTTGAATCTGTAGGTTTATGTCTCTTGCCAAATTTAAGACGTATTCAGCCATTATTTGAGACTTTCAGCCTCACGGTCTGTCCTCTCTTTTTCTACAACTCTGATGACATGAATGCTAGATATGTTGGAGTCTCACAAGTCCCTGAGGCTATTTATTTTGTCTCAGTCTATGTTCTGTTGTTCATACTGGCTGGTTTCTGTTGTTTCATCTTCAACTTCACTGATTCATTTCTCCAGCCCTCGATTCTGCCACTGAGCACAATCACTATGCTTTGGATTTCTGTTATATTTTTCAGTTCTACAATTCCCATTTGTTCTTTACATCATCTATTTACTTCCAGAGAATGTTTCCTTACTGAGGTTATTTTTTCATTTCTTTTGAATATGTTTATAACAGCTTGTTGACACATTTTTAGCATAGCTCTTTAAAATATTTGTCAGATAATTCTAATATTGTTGTCATCTCAGTGTTGCATCTTTTAGTTGTCTTTTTTCATTCATTTGAGATCTTCCTGGTTCTTGGTATACGGAGTGATTTTCTATTGAATTTGGACATTTTCATATTAGGTTATGAGACTGGAGCTTATTTAAACATTCAGTTTTTGCTGGCTTTCTCTAATACTGATCTAGCTTCATTACTGTCAAGCAGAGATAGATGTCCAGACTCTCCACTCGGCATCCATTAACACCTAAGGGTGGGGAGCTCCTTGATATGGCTGGGTGTTCCAGTTCCCCATGTGGTCTCCACAGATGTCACAGTGCAGGTGACCTGATTACCTATTGGCCACGGTGAGAGTCCCGACTCTCTACCAGGCTACCTCTGACATCACTCTGGTGGGGTAAGGATGCTGCTGGGTGAGGAAAAAATCCAGGATTCCCACATGTTCTGCATGGACGCCCCAGAGAGTGAGCTCATTACTGGCCAGTGGAGATGACAATCAAGGCCCCCTACTAGGCCATCTCTGAAGTCCAGGTCCACCACTTGGGGAGGGGGCGGTGGGCTGGGACTCCTTGTCACTGACCGGGTGTAAGTCTAGGCACCCCATTGGGTCTTCACTGGCATGGATGGGGTCAGGCACAGTTTCTTCTGCGGTGTTTGGCTGGACTAGAGACATTATGGTCTATTAGTTTTCTATGTTGCTAGGCTATCCTTTTCTTGAGAGAGACAAGGCTTTTATTGGGACTTTTCATGTCTGTGCCCACTGATGAATCCAGATTGCCAGTATCTTCAGCTCCAAGTCTGAGTTATTTCAGGCAACAAGAAAACCCAAGAAACTCATCACCATGTTGTCTTTTGGGTCCTGAGGTTCCTAGTCAATCTGCTGCCTTCTTTTCACCCTTGGAGTCATCATATGTTTGTTGTATATATAGTGACCAGTATTTTAGTTGTACTTAGTGAGAGAAATAGGGGAAAGTACATCTACTCCATCTTCTTAGAAGCATAAGTTCCTAAGTAAATTTTTAAAAAATGATATCTACGCTACTTTAAATAACATTGAAAAAAACAGTACATAAATACAATGGAATAATATACAATTGTTTAAAAAAGAAGCAGGCAATGCTACTGTAGTAACACAGAATGAGACAAAAATATATTAATGGACAAAAGCAAGGTATAAATAATGTGTAGAGGATGCTATTTGCGCAAAGTTTCTGTACAAAAGAATATATACACACACATACATGCACTAAATATCTCTGGAACATTATATAAGAAACACATAATAGTAGATGCCTTTGGGGAGAAAAATGGAAAACTAAGGAAAAAGGCAGTGGGGTAAGAGACGAAATTTTGTAGGTTGCCTTTCCAAAAAATAAATAAGTAATGTTTTAAAATAAATTTTATCTTGAAAAATAAGGAAGCAAGCCATAAAAATCTTATAGATGACTAATAAGAAATGTATATAGCTAAAATTCAAAAATGCTACATATTGTTAAGAGCAAAAGAATTAATAGCTCAATAGACTGAAACAGAACAGAGGACTAATTGCATGAACTGGAATGCAACCTAGTATACATTAATAACTACTTTAAAAATATATTTTAGATTCAATGGCAGGCTAGGTATTGGTATCAACCGTTCCACTGTAAACTAGCAGGGAAAAGGGAAAGAGACACAGCATCTTGAATTACCCCACCTCAGGGCACAGGTCTTAGAGTGAGTTCCTCCAACTGCCCCGGATGAACTTACTTGCTTCATTTCAACGAGGATGCAGCAAACACTAAAGAGTTGGAGTGTCGGTGATTGAGAGTTCTGGACTGGAATCTCTGTTCCACTCCCTGGAAACTATGTCATCTCAGGTAATTTACTAAACCTCATCTGCTTAGTGGTCACACTCAAGGTTACAGCGAGAATGGCACAGGGATGTGTGTGAAGGTTTGCCACATGCCTGGCACCCCTCGCTTGCTCAGTAAGTTTAATGAACTCCGATTAACAGAGACTAAGTGGAGCAAAGGGGCTATCTTTAAGACGAATAGCTTTAGTTATCTGGAGAATTTTATTCAATCAAGTAACAC
>NW_024342467.1:9952857-10048166 GCF_902729225.1 Pteropus medius | reverse complement strand
AAGCATCAGCAAGGGCAGGAGACCTGGCTCTGACCCATCAGGTACCACCAGCTGGTTTTGTGACATTCGCTAAGTTGTCCCAGCATCTTAGTTGCCTTACCTGCAAAAGGGGAGAGGTGAGTTGAATGAATCTCAAGATCCCTTTTAGCTCTTAAGCTCTGAACTATTCTCTGCTCCCTATACTAGTTCTCTGGAGCAAACCTAAGCACACCAGCTCTCTGCATTCTCTCTTACTCAGTGGTATCAGCACAAACCAACAAAACCACTCAATTTAGGATGAACTGGTCCCACTTCAGAGGCCTTATAAATTAAACCACTGCTAACCAGTTTATTTATCAATAAGCCAATTAATCAATTATCAATTAAGCAATTTATCAATGATATTGCTAGCTTGACGCTTGTGTCCCAGCTTCTCTTTTCTCTTTTTCATGTCCTTTTATAGATTCTTACTTTTGCTCAACTGTGACACCTCTAGTTTAAGTTCGACCTCTCAGACTGAAACCCTTCCTCACCTAGTATCTTGAGAATGTCAACACCCATAACAGCGACACCAAGCCATCGAATAGCAAGGGTGGTGAGCTGAGCATGGTCATGAAGCTCAGCGACTGGGCAGTAGAGTCAAGTTACCACAGAAACTTTTGAAAAAGAACCCACTATCAAGGCTCAAGTGTATCATCGTCTGAGGAGGACAGATGATGCCTTTTATGTGTGTGGCCTAAATGACCATAGTAACGGTCCCTGTGAGAAACAAGTGACAAGAAACACATTTGCTTCTGAAGTAACAAAGGCTGTCTGATGGCTGGAACGTCTAGGAGGATCAGGCAGACAAAAATAAATAAATAAATAAGTGAAGCAGATCAGTAACAACAGCAGGCGTTGGAGACCATAGTCACCTGGACAGCAGGTGACCCACCTAGAAGGACACCTGAGGCTCTCACACCTGTGCCGGTGGGGACGGCAGAGCCCATGCAGTGAGATCTCCGACTTTTCAGTGGAGGCTGGAATTTAAATGAGGACTCTATTTCATTGTTGGCAACAATTTTAATTTTAAAACACTGTGCAAAATAAAAGCACTGCATTGATCTATAGGTTGAATGCAGCTGATAGACAGCCAGCTTATGATCACTGATGTAACACAGTCAAGTGTTTGAATGTTTCATAAACACCTGGAAGCCAATAATTTCATGGAAGCAAAGTACCTGAAAGTTACATGAGGAAATACAATTATAGAAAGCACATAAAATGTGTAATCACATAAATTATGCAAGGTACAAATCAAGAAACATTATCACTATATAGATTATACACACGCGCGCGCGCACACACACACACACACACAATTACACCAAGATTTTAAAAAATGATAATGCCTAAAGCTGACAAGTTAAACTAAAACTTTCTACACATTGATAAGAGCAATGCAATTGATACCATTTAAAAAAATTTGTAAACATTAAACATTGTTCAAAAGCCATGTAGAGATTGTACCCTTTGATCAACATTAGGAATTTATGTTAAGCTAATTATCCTAGTTAAGAAAAAAGGATTTTAGTGTCAAATTGTTTTCTGCATGTTGTTTATAAATAGGAGAGGCTGGAATGAATCAAATATCCAAGAGTAACAAAATCCCTTTTCAAGAAGCTAGAAAAAAATTATATATAAGATAAAATGCACAATTATACATAAGTTTGAGAGAAAATAAAAATTAAAAATATTGCATTTCAGGGTAACAGAACCGCAGGACTGTTTCCATTGTTATAAATCTTATGCAATGAGAATATTTTAGAATTATTATTAGTACACATAATTAAAGATAAAATCATTTTAAAGTATGGAACATAGCATTCTAAGAAAGCCGTCACTTATAAGCTAGTGATCTTGAGACAGCTCTTTATCTCCTCTGGATTTCAGGGGTTTTTCTTGTTGTTGTTTTTTTAACTTAAAATAGATCGACTGATATCATCTTTGTCATAGTGTTGCTATGAGGACTGAATTTTTGAATTTCTATAAAGGGCTTAGAACTGAGTTCCTGGCAAATAATAGGCTTTATATAATATTTGTTGAATAAATGTTAAATAAAATTAGACAGCAAACAACTTGTGAGGGGCTGAGGAGAATTTAGTTCTTCAGGGAACCAAGATATGAAAGTTGGCTCACTTCTGACTTTTAATTCCTAACATGTTGGGGCACATTACTACAAAGTCCACTTGAAGAATCAAGGAAATCAGGTCAACAGAACTTTTAGACGAAAGGCAAGAACAGTAACTAAGGAACAGAAGAAGCAACATTATTTCCTTGGGAGCTTAACAAACTGTGGCTGCTGACACAGACTAGGGGCCAGGGATAATAGGTTTACAGGCTTATGGGTAACCAGGATGTCTTACGAGCCACGGACAAAAATGAATGACCACCTCTGGGGTTTATACACTACAGGACTTCTTCAAATGAGCTGAGGATCCCTCAAAAGGGGTTTGGGAGAAGTGGTGGTTATAGTCACTGACCCTGCAAAAAGGGGTCATGGTCTATCACGTGGAGATGAAACCATTAGGACCCAGGGCACTTGCTTACAACAGAGCAAACATTACGTTTACACAAAGGAGAAACGTAAGTAGAATGAAGCCAGGAGAGATGACAAAATATTGCAAAGAACTGACCTGTTATCTCCCATCAATACCTTCACCTCGCTTGTAAGTGAACAGTTTGGACCTAACTGTTATGAGCCTCTATGAAATGCCACACTGGACATGTCACTTAGGTTATCCCTTTTGATCCTCACCACAGTCTGTGGATGAGGCATTATCCACACTTACAGATGTGGAAATTGAGGCTCAGGGAAGTAATTCAACTTCTCTTAAGTGGTACAATTAGATTTGAATCCAAGTTGATCTGAGTCCAATGTCCTTTCTATATATCATCATTCCACCTCTTCAGAAGCAGAGAGAAAAACGTAAGCATGTTAATAACTCGATGTCATGGTTCACGACTCTTAATTGCAAGTCAGGAGACCTGTTCTCTAGTCTGGATTTCTCCTAAATTCTCATGGAAATTGAGCAAATGATGTCATCTTTCCAGTCTCACTTAATTCATCTGAAAAAAGTATCAGGGATTGGGTTGGAACACAATTCCCAACCAGTTTATCAACAACATTATTCTCTTTATTGCTTGGAACAGCAAAATTCTGATGCCTGGGGCAGCAGGAATTCTACACTGTTTGTCTTGACTGCAAGAAAACTTTCAGGGCTCGTAATCCCTTCTAATTTCTCTCACTATGTAATACAAAAATTTTAATTTTCTATATGAGCCATGATGTTAAAATCTCTGGGAAGCATTAGACTAGATCAGTGATTTAAGTCAATCAAGTTCCCCACTGTCCTCTAGCAAGAAACCCAGGCCTTTCTAAAATATCCATTTTGGCCACAATGATTATTCCAGGAATGGAAATAAAATGCACTGAGCCAGAACCAAAAAAAGGAAGAACAGCCTCTTTCCAGTGAAGTTCCTCTACTACAAGAATGTGCACTTGGGACTATAGAAAGCCATCTTACTTAACATGTCATGAGCGGCCGAGGATAATAAAGTCAAACACAAACTAGCAAAATGGAGGATGGTAGGAAGCTTTGAAATTATCTAGTCCCCTGGAACAAGCTATTCCTAAGGTCACTGCATTCTTGGACTTTCCAGCCTCACATAAACTTGTACAGTTTTTACTCCAATTTGTCAGCTGAAACTAGAGGAGAGCCAATTCTGGTGGGAAGCCTTCTTAAGAACTCAAAGGCTAAGCCGTATACCCAGATTCTGACCCTCTGGCATGTGTTTCACAAAATCTCCTTAGTGGTTCAGACACACACCCTGTTATGGACTGAGTTGTGTCTCCCAAAATTCATATGTTGAAGCCCTAACCACCGACTGACTGTATCTGGAGACAGGATCTTCAGGAGGCAATTATGGTAATTAAATGAGGTCATATGGGTGGGACTCTAATCTGATAGGGCTGTGGCTTTATAAGGAGAGAGAGATCTCTTTTTGCCATGTAAGGACAGAAAGAAGGCAGCCATTTGCAAGCCAGAAGAGAGGTCTCACCAGAACATAACCATGCGGGCATCCTGATCTAGACTCCCAAGCTCCAAAACTATGAGTTACTAATTTCTCAAAATAAAAAGTCACCCAGTCTATAGTATTTTGTTACGGCAGCTCAAGCAGACTAAGACATCTGCAGCCCCCAGAAAACACTGCATATGTGCCCTCCAAGTATCTTTTAGGTCTCAAACTATACCATATTCTCTGATATTATGGACACAAGAAGAATGAATGTTCACACAGAAAGGAAGCGGAACAGTCCAATTTTTTTAACATTTCGTTGACTGAAGAGAAACAATTATAAACGAGAGATTTTTAAAGATCAACAATAAATCAGAATTCTTTTAATACAATTCCACCACTGGTTTTTGAGGATAATTCTTTTCTAGCTAGATTCTCTTACTTTACTTTCCAAAAGCCTTCCATCAGCCCATGAAACGTAACAGAAAGCTACAAAGTACTATGCATATCTGCCTTTTAGTAGAAACTGTCTTAAACCTCTTTAAAGAACGGTAGGACATTAAACAAAATCCAGTGACTACTTGTCTTTTGTATCTGATTTCCAATTTGCCGTATTTAGGATAAAAAATAAAAAACACCTGGACCTTATTAGCATAAAAGTCCTTTCTAAAAAAAGAAAGAAAAATTGTGTTCTGACTGTAGCCTGGATTTACTCATTCTTCACTGATCTAATAAAAGAAAACCTACCACATGGCAATGATCCTTAGTGCCCCTACTTTGAATGCTACATACCTGGTCAATGAAGAGATTACAAAACTCTTGCAATAAAACTATAATCCGAGCAGGTGTATTATAAAATTTGGAATGACTCCAGATCAGACAGATGGTGTGAAATAACGGGGCGATTAATACACGCGTGTGTGGGAATTCCGTCTCCTGGAGACACTGAATGTGTCTCCTCAGCGGTCTCAGGTGAAGTTCCACATCCTGGGCTTCTAGGAGAGCTGATGGGAAAGAAAACCACCACTGACATGAGGCAGACTCTCTTTTCTTTCTCTTTTTTTTGTTCTCTTTATTAAATTCACTTTACAGTTTCAAGAGAATACTGCAAAACAACATGGCTGTACTTAAATAGTGTCCTATTTCTCTTTGTATCACTTATTCCACAATGGACACGTGACAGGTTTGGAAGGCTTTATCCACGGTCCGTCTGCAAATTCAGGTGAGCCCTGCTGTAGTCGCTCACACGGCACATGGAAATCGTGACTGAAGACTGGGTGGGAAAATACCATTACGGTCTAAAGAAATCTACTCAACCCCATGGAAACTCCGGGAATAAAACATCACTGTGAGGTTATTGTCTCTTTGGTTTGGATTACAAGCTTCATTACTAGAATGTTATTCCTCCTAGGTAGTTGGACTAGCATAATTTAATCATTTACTGTCTCATTCCAGTTTCCTATAAGTGTAGTAACTCATGCAGTGACTGAGAAATATTCTATTATATTATTAATCAAAATATAGCTTTTGAAATTCAGCATGGATGATGAAAATATTTTGGAACTAATTAGAGGTGGTGGTTGTACGACATCGTGAATGTACTAACTGCCACTCTACTGTACACTTTAAAAGGCTTATTTTTGTGTTACTGACTTTTATCTCATTTTAAAAAATTGTTAAGCATGACAATAAGAAACATTTTTTAAAAATGCTATATATATGAAGAAAAAGTTTAAACAGTTAACTATTACTAATTACTGCTTAATCTAATCCAAAATTTCTCTTGATTAAAATTGGTCCTTGTATAATGTGCCCCGAATGGATCTCTTCCAGACTCAATTTTGCTCCTGGGCTACAAACACCTTTGATGAACTGAAAATGGACTTTATTTATGAAGGTAGGTAATGAAGTAAACTTTTATTTTCTAGTGTTATCCCAAAAGACTCCTGTCAGGGAAAAAACAAAAACAAAAAAACACCTGCCAAATCTTTTTCGAGCTGTCAGAGTCAGCTATACACCCATCCATGTCACTCTACTTGACATGTAACTAATCCATCTGTCCACCTAACATAAAGATCTGGGAAGGCAGAGAGGATCCTGGAACTATTTTGTCTCCCAGGTGCACTCTTGTTTTGAAATTAGTGTTTTTATCAATAATAATTTAAAAATTAAATAACTGCATCTAATCGGTAAGTGCCCTTAAAATGCGATAAGCACATCTGGTGATTTCACAGGGCCTCAAGTGTGTTTTTGAGACAGGCCTTCTATCTCTAACTGACCATGGCTTTGGGCCACATATTCTATGAAAAGTGTTTTCTTCTGAATCTTCAGACTATGTACTCATAAGGCTCAGAGGACCCCTGGGATTCATTCCCATAGAGGGTTCATCCACAGAAAATGTTTGTCTTATACTAATATGAAAAAAATATGAGGAGATTCTACTTATCGAGGACATACTTTACACTGTATCTTCAATCTAGTAATCCTCAGTCAGGGGAGGTTTTGCCCCCAGTGGTCATTTGGCAATATCTCAAGACATTCTTGATTGTCACAGCTGGGATTGGGGGAGTTGGCAGAGGCCAGCGATGCTTGCTAAACATCCTGCAATACACAGAATGGCTCCCCAAAACATAGAATTATCCTGCCAAAATGTCAATGGTGGCAAGGATGAGAAATATTGTTCTAATACTCACAATTCTGCAAGGAAGGCCAATGAAAACCAGAGGCCCAGCAAATTTAAGATGTACTGAGTGAATCTGGGATAGGTAACCAGACCTGACAGATCCCCAAGCCCAAAAATTCCCCCTTATCTAACGGCCTCAAGCAGAATTCATGGAGAAAACCCTGAAGAGATATCGAAACATTTTCAAAGTGGATTTTAAGTATTTCCTAGCCTTCCACATGTTATATAAGAAAAAATGTAAAATTTTCTAATGTTAGAAACAAACGATAAAAGTTATTTGTCCATATTATCTTACAAGTTTACCATTTAAAACTTCACTATCACGTATATCCATATTTGCTTAACAAATGCCTAAAGAAGTATGAACAGAAATCCAGAAACTGGGGAGAGCTGTTACACCTGGTTGGGTTAAAACTGGATAGTGAGAGGACAAGGAGACTTTTCACTGAATATCTTTTTATAATCTCTGCTTTTTAACAACATGCATGTATTACCTGTTCAAAATTCAACAAACCAACTCTCCTCTCTGTATGTTTAATCTTCACCAAAACTTCAATGACGACTAAATGAGTGGTGATGCGGAACACATTCAGAGATTCTACTGGTGATAACTGGACTAAGTGTAGCCCAACTGTTGATTAGAAAACCTCGATGCTAGGTTTTCATTTACCTCCTGCTGAATATCAAAGGTCTTTCCCCTCCATATATACATTCTCATTAAAACTTCAGTGTGGAGCCACATTGGTAGGTACCTACCACATACCCTAAAAGTAGTTTAGAATAGCTGGAGAAGAAAATATAGATGATTAGGATGAATATATCATTAGATGAGTCATATGTCATCATGTCATGAACAGGCTAACGACAGAGGGGCAGTTGAGGCTGAATGGGCAGGCAGGGACCATGAGGGACACTGATGCCCAAAGAGCAAGAGTCTTACCGTTTTTCACAGCCACGAAAACATCCTTCAAAGTTGGGAAATAGCTACTTTGTTTAGATTTCAGGATCTTAACCATTTTGAGGACAATCGGAGCCTGGAGCTAAATTTTTTAAAAAGTTAACAAATATAAGCTAATTAATACATTCTGTAATGAAATATCTAAATTATACTCCACTCATGCACAATACAAACAGTATTTAATCCTCAAAAACATATCTGGTTTCAAATCGAAAGTAATTTTAAAATATTATTTTCCTTAAGCTGGTATTTTATTTTGCATTTATAGTTTTCTTAATTTGAATTTTCAGAAAAGTCGGTCAATTTGCTTACTAGTATACATGTAAAATTTTAAAATTTCCATATAAAATTTCTTGCTGTTTCAGAAAATCCCTGAGACATATAAACATATGAATAAACATCTTAGTTTTTAGAACATTGAGTAATTTTAAGGCAAGCACCCAACAAAGGAACCAAAGTTAGCTCTCCATAAGCTCTCTCTCTCTCCACTAAGCAAGACCCTGCCCCTCCCAAATCAATTAAATTGACTAATCAAATCTTACAGTCTTCACTGTTTCCCTGGGGGAACCACTCCTTCTGTGCCACAAAGTGTTTCCAATGATCTCAAATGCTGTCAAAATATTCTCAAAAAAGCAAAACTACTTTCAATTCCCATTAATTTTTAAAGTGCATATCATGTAGCACTTTGGAATAAGAAAAGAGAGCAAACTATTAAGTCATTCAAAGGTGGTATTTAAATCGTTAGTTATTGGGAATTATTGCTCTAGAGACCAAATTCTACAAATTACTTTTGCTAATTCAATTTACAAGCAATTTTTAGGGCACTCTACTTACTTGATCATAAATGCATGATAGATTCTCTCTCCTCATCGCCCAGAAATTCAGTTCAGTTTGAGGATTTGAGTGAAGACCATTCAGCAAAGGCTGCACTGAGTCTTTCTCTACAATTTCTTGGATTTGATGTGACCATTTAATAACCACTGATTCAATTGCATGGAGTACTGTCCTTTCATTTGGCTCTAGCCTATGTACATTGAAAGGATTGATAAAATAATCCAAAAATAAATCATTTCATCCAAATAAAAATAGGACTTGGATTTTAATAGGTATTTTATGTATCCATAAACTAGTTTTCTAAATATAAATACTTCAAAATCAGATCCATTATTTTTATGGCCTCAACTTGAGTTATGACATTGTCACTGGTATATCTCTACATTAAAAACACTGTTAAACAGAATAATCATCTTCGAAACCATTTTACTAAAAGAATATCAGTGACATCATGGCAATTGTTACGGCTTGCTTTTTGCAGTCTGCTTTTAAAGAGTATACTTTGAAAAATAAGTCATACACATGGTGTTTCAGCATGTTATTTTAAAAATACAAAGTAGTTACAATAATTCTATTTTGCCAACAGTTTGCTGAGGTTGTGATATTAAATGGGTATGTTGGCTTTCTATTTTAATATCCTTTATATACTGTATCATTACGTACTTGGCCTCTGGATATTTCTGATCCAGGTCAATTTTTCCTGCAATAGTGGGAATTGGTAGAAGAGTTCTTCTCAACATTTTACCCCTAAAAATATGTATTTTATTTTTCATGACTTCTATATGACGTTCCATGTCTTGTGAAATAAAACAGGACCAGGATTTATGGTTGTTCCTATTAGAAAGAATTGGTACTAAAATCTAGAAAGAGAAACAATTTTAAAAGCAGTTAATTTACAGACAATGTGTTCCTTCAAAGATTTTCTTGTCAAACAAAATTGGCAACAAAACCACTAAATTTCATAAATGTACTCCTATGATGTCAAATTTACAAAGACAAAAATCAGTGACCCATTTCGACTTAATGAGATTAATTTTTTCAAGGAGGAAATAATTTACTGATTCTTCATTCATTTATCTATTTATCAAACATTTGTGGAGGTTCTCAATAACTCAAACACTGCATAAGCAAAATCGTGTTAAGTAAAGTGCTTTCTTAATGCAAGCTGAGAGGTATATTAATGAACAAAATCTTTTTGAATTACATGAAGACAAGAGTAAATTTATCTTCTCAAGCCCTGGGTGGCATCCTGGTGGATTAAAATTTGATAGTCAGAAAGATATTTATTGAATCATATAGTGCTTTGGGGGACTCCTTCTACCATTAAATTGGGTATATCAATGAGACTATATATGTGAAAACCCTAATTCTTGTTATTCCTAGAGCCCAGCATATATTAAGTAATTAATAAGAGTTTGTTGAGATAATAAAATTGGTCTCTTCTTGCTTTCTCACTCCTTTCCAACATCTACTAATTTTTAAATGTTTTTCAGTTTTTGATATAATCTGTCCAGTTTATTAGCATTATACTATAAAATATCCATTAGCTAAAATGCTCAGAGAATAGTTATTCCACCATTTTAAAGTTTATTTGATAACACAATCTTGCAGTTAATTAAAAACAAACTGAAAATTCACTTTGGTTTTCTAATGGTGTTGAAACAGATCTTTATGAATTGTTTGATTATTATACTGTTCCTGCTTAGCGCCCACTTACATGTTGAGCTAGTAAAAAATAGTCTCCACCTTCCATAAGCTTAGTGGGTTAGGTCCCTTGATATAATAACTGCCATATTTAGAGGCACATTCAAGATGTAATGTGGAATCACAGGAGAAACAGCTGGTTCTGGGAGAGAGGAGTCTTTAGGGAAGACTTGCCAGGAAAGTTACTACTAGGTTGAAATCTTTAAGATGAAAAATCAGGGCAGGCATTTGAGAAAACTGAACACTGATATATAAAATGACTGAAGGCTCCAGAAGTATAGTGCTTCTGGGAAACTACTAGTTTGGCCTGCCTGGAATTAGAGCCAGCACCCCGAAAATGAATGACTGCAAGAAAGTCAGTCAGGGTGGGTGGTTCATGAAGATCTTTGGAAGCCATACTGAGGAATTAAGGCTTATTGGGCTGAACATGAATTGACCCACTAGAAAACTGCTTTCTATATTAAATTCTCAATATCAAAAGCTTTTTCTAAAAGTCAAATGTGAGGAAAATTCTGGTTATTCAACATTTCTAATTCACCGGGTACTGTTCCAAACTTTCACTATTTACTATTCTGTGCAAGGCCGACTTCTTTTAAAATTAAATATTTGTGTCACAAGCTGTAGATAAAACTGTTATGAAGTTCTGACCTATATGCTCTACACAGCTAAAGGATCTCTATAAATATCATTTAAACCAAACAGACCTAGGATGTGCTTTTTAATTATAATAAATCTTGTTAAACTACATACAAAGTAATTCAATTAATTTTGGGTTGTGTCTTGTTTTAGTTGGGAATTTTTTTGTAAAGTTTTTGTGATTTATAAGGGAAAAAAATCAAAAAACTGAAAAACACAGAGAGCTTAAATAACATGATACTAAACACTGAATGGTTTAACAATGAGATCAAGGAAGAAATTGAAGGATACCTTAAGACAAATGATAATAATAACATGACTCCAAAAATCTATGGGACACAGCCAAAGCAGTTCTAAGAGGGAAAGTCATAGCAGAATAGGCCTAATTCAAGAAATGAACAAACATCTCAAACGATCTAATTTTATACCTAAAGGAATTAGAAAAAGAAGAACAAACAAAGCCCAAAGTGATTAGAAGCAAGGAAACAATAAAAATCAGAAAGGAAATAAATGAATTGGAATCTCAAAAAGCAATACAAAAGATCAATGAAACCAAGAGCTAGTTCTTTCAAAAGATAAACAAAACTGATAAACCTTTAACCAGACTCATCAAGAAGACCCATATAAATAAAATGATAAATGAAAGAGAAGTGACAACTGAGAGAACCCTGATGAGTCCACCAAAAAACTATTAGAACTGGTAAATGAATTCAGTAAAGCAGCAGGATACAAAATTAATATTTAGAAATCAGTTGCATTTGTATACACCAATAATGACTATCAGAGAAATTAAGAAAACAATTTCATTTATAATTGCATGAAAAAAATAAAATACCTAGGAATAAATTTAACCAAAGAGGTAAAGACCTGTACTCAGAAAATCATAAGATAATGAAGAAATTTTAAAAGATACTAATAAATGTAAGCATATACCATGTTAATGATAGGAAGACTTAACCTTGTTAAAATGTTTATACTACCCAAAGCAATCTATACATTCAATGCAATCCGTATCAAAATATCAATGGCATTTTTCACAGCACTAGAACAAATATTCCTAAAATTTATCTGGAACCACACTATACCCCAAATAGCCACAGCAACTCTCAGAAAAAAAGAACAAAATTTAAAGTATCATGCTACCTGCTATCAAATTATTCTGCAAGGCTACAGCATGCAAAAAAAGCATGGTACTGGCATAAAAACAGACACATAGACCAATGAAACAGAATAAAGGGCCCAGAAATAAACCCATATCTATGTGGTCAATAAATCTATGAAAAAAGAGGCAAGATTATACAATGGGGTAAAGACAATCTATTCAATAAATGGCACTAGGAAAACTGCACAGATAAATGCAAAAAAAAAAATGAAAGTAGACCACTTTCTTACACCATATACAAGAATAAACTCAAAATGAATTAAAGACTTAAATGTAAAACATAAAACTCCTAGAAGAAAACATAAGCAGTAAACTCTGATATTACTCTTAGTAGTATTTTTTTTAATATGTCCCTTGGGCAAGAGAAGCAAAAGAAAAAACAAACAAATGGGACTACATCAAACTAAAAAGGTTTTGCATAGCAAAGGAAACCATCGACAAAATGAAAAGACAACCTGTTGGACAGGAGATGTTTGCCAATGATACATCCAGTAAGGGGTTAATATCCAGTATATATAAGGAACTCCTGCAACTTAACACCAAAAAGAGAAATAATCCCATTAAAAAATGAGCAGAGGATCTGAATAGACATTTCTCCAAAGAAAACATACAGATGGCCAATAGACATATAAATAGATGTTCAACATCACTAATCATCAGAGAAATGCTAATTAAAACCACAATTAGATATAACCTCACACTTGTCAGAATGGCTATCATCAAAAACTCAACAAACAACAAGTATTGGTGAGGATGTTGAAAAAAGTGAACCTTTATACACTCTTGATGGAATTGCAAATTGGTACAGACACTATGGAAAACAGTATGGAAGTTCTTCAAAATATTAAAAGTAAAACTACCATATGACCCAGCAATTCCACTTCTGAGTATTTATCCAAAGAAATCCAAAACACTAATTTGAAAAGATATATGCATCCCTATTTTTCACTGCAGCATTATTTACAACAGCCAAGATATGGAAGCAACCTCAGTGTCCATCAATTGATGACTGGATAAATAGGTGGTACACACATACTCAGTCATAAAACAGAATGAAATCTTACCATTTGCAACAACATGGATGGACCCAAATGGTCTTATACTAAATGAAATAAGTCAAATACTGTATGATTTCACTTATATGTGGAATCAAAAAAAAAAAATCAACAAACAAATCAGAAATAAACTCATAAATACAGAGAACAAACTGATGGTTGCCAGGTGGAACGGTGAAAGGATTAAGTAGTACAAATGGGCAGTTACAAAATAGTCATGGGGATGTAAATACAGCATAGGGAATACAGTCAATAATACGGTAATAACTATGTATGGTACCAGGGGGTACTGGACAGATATATGCAAGGGACAGGAGGTACTACACTTGTTGGTGAGATCACTTATTAAGTTATATAAATGTCTAACCACTATGCTCTGCACCTGAAACTAATATCATATTGAATGTCAACTGTAATTGAGAACAAATTTTAAATTAAAAAAAATAATAAATGCTTTATTTAAAAAAAAAAAAACCCAAAAACCCAAACTTTCTCTGTGAACCAAAAGAACTTGGAGATGTTTACTAAGGATACATATAATTATAGGTAAAAGAACTATAATGCCTTTGCTGTGGTTCTCTTACCATCTTTCTCTTAACCGTTTTTAAACTGGGGAATTTCTTTTTACAATGCTTCTTAAATCAGTAGAGACTATTACTTGGGAAACATTTTCAAAATACGGACTTGGGCCTCTCCCAGACTTCTTAAATTGGAATGTCCAAGGATATGGGCTCAGACACTGACAACAAGAACCAAATCAGACTTTTCTGGATTGATGAGCATTCACAATTATGATTTCTTTCAATAACATATAATAAAAGCAATAACTATATGACATCTAAAATACTTTTGCTAAGTATAATTATATAATACAGTTACTAATAATAACGTAAGGAGGCACACAATGTTGAAGGGCAGATGGAGAGTTCAATTTTGGACATCAGTCTTGAGATGTCATGATGCATCAAGTGGCCACACGTGGAAGGATAGAAGGTGGATGTCTAAGCTTGGAGTTCAGAAAAGAGACTGAAGCCGGAGAGAAAAGCTGAGAGGCCCCAGCACATCAGCATGAATTACCGTAAATCGGTAAATATGCGTCAGACTCCAAAGATTATTCAACATTGAATATGAGAGTGTATTTGATCTTTTAAATGAGAAAAAAATACAAAGTCACAAATGACTTTCCCCGCCTTCAGTTCACTGGGTCCATCCCTTCCTTAATCTGTCCCACTTAAGAATCCCAACACTAAAAAATTCGCTCAATACTTTTCAATCCAATCACTGCCTCAATAAGTCTCTCCCTTACTTTTCAACTGAGTCACCAATTCACCAAACCTTGCACTTAATGCTTTTCTTGTTAATGTACAAATCACCCAGAAAGTGAGAAGTTGATCGAAATGAAAGTCATAAATGACCACTGACATTTCATTTGGCTGACACTTCCAAACTAAGCCTGTCCTGATTAAAAAACAAAACAAAACCAAAAAAAACACCTTCATAGAACACGCATTACCACGACTATCTTCCAATAAATACAAAGATTTGGGTTTGGCAATTGTCTTTGCAGGCAACCGTCTGAAAAAAGTTACATGGCTGTTTATTTCCTCATCAGCCTCTCCAGCCTTATTTCTCACCACCCTCCAGCTCCGGTTGCCCAATCTAGTTACATTAGTTAACTTGTTTTTAAAAAATGAACCTGCATTTCCTCACCTGTTCCTCTGCAGTGCTTCTCCCTCTGGTCAGAATACTCTGCCTCTATTTCCTACATCTAGCTATCTCCTCCTTGTCCTTCAACACTACGGGAACCAAATGAGTTACCATACAACTATGGATGCTTTTGATAGTCAAAAGAACACTAAAAGTTATTAGATGTTTACTCATCTGTAACAGGTACAAACCAAAAAAGCTCCAGGCAAACAGAGACCTACGATTATCCTATTCAAGACTTCCTACCTTCCCTGCTGTTCTTCCAGATGTGGGATGATGCCAGTAGGCTCCCACAGCACGCTACTAAGACCTCTATGGTAAACATGCCCTATCACCATTGGCTTAGCTGCCTGCCTCCCTAATTCGAATACATGCTTTCTGAGGGCAGAAACTGCATCGCTAATTGCCAGGTGTGTCCATTCACTAGCATCAAATAGGTAACGATAAATATTAACTGAACAAATAACCACTGTGGGCTTATTAGCATAAAATTCCCAAAGTGTCCTTTGCACATAAATGTCAAAAAATTCAAATAGAGATAGCAGAGATTATACAACAAATGCTTTTTCTCTAAATACCTTGAAGCTTCACTAATTTGTCCCTTATAGGAACACGGTATCAGCTAGCCCTTATTTAACCTTCAAGTATTTACTGAGCTCCTACTCTGTGTCAGGCAATGTCTTGGGTGTTTGGGACACAGCAGTGAGCTAACAAAGATTCAGGGCTCAGACAAGTAAGGCACTCACTTGGGAACAACAGAGGCACCCCAAGGCACCAAAAACTCGATAATCAAGATGAATAGTTTAAAATATTTTTGAATCAAAATTAATGCAAGAAATTCACAATGAGTAACATCAACATTTTTCAATAAAGACAGTATCAGTATTACCTACTTTTTTTTTTGGCTCATACTTCAATATGACTTGGCATGGCACTATCAGTGATCCTATTTTTATGTAAAGTGTTACAGGGGCTTGCATTAATTTTGATTCTAAATATTATATTAAAATATATTTATCTTGATGACTGAGTTGTTTTTGTTCCCTTCCCCCGGCCCCTGGTGAATTTTGCTTTTGAAGTAGGTGCCTCACTTGCCTGACCCTAATCCCCACCCTGCAAAGACCCCTGCTCTCCATGAGGTAGATTTCATTGAAAAGAGATATTTGAGCAAAAGGACTTAAAGAACATAGAGAGGTTGGCTGAGAGGATTCTGGAGATGATAAAGAAATAACAAGAGCAAAGGCCCAGCAGTGTGCCTGAAACAATCGAGGATCAGCAAGGGGCCATGAGTTAGCAAGTGAGATGAGTTTAGAGAGGTGAGGAGGACGGTAGATCAGAGATTTTGGACCAGAGCCTTCATCCTTAACAGGCATAAGAAACACCTAATGGTCTTGATGCAGTAGCTCTGGAGCGGGGCTGAGAGTCTATAGTTCTAAGTTTCCAGATGATTCTGATACTGCTGATGCACAGTAAGCAACAAGGCAAAGTCTGGACTTCTGTAAGCAGCTGGGTGGCCCCTCAGTGGGTGTGAAACAGGGACCAGTGCAGGGTCTGAGCAATAAGTGACATGTTCTGACCCATGTTTCCACAAGGACCATTTCAGCTGCTGATAGGTTCTAGATGGGAGACACGCAGAAGCAGGAAGACCAGTTAGGAGACCGATGGGGTAACACAGGGATCAGAGTGCAGCAATGGAGGGAGAATGGGACCCATTCTGGATCTATTTTGAAGGTGGAACTTGATTTACTAACAGAATGGCTACAAGGTGTGAGACAAGGCTGACTCAGAGGTCTTCCAGCTTGAGCGACTAGAAGGATGGACTTCACATCTACATTTCTGGGGACAGCAAGTAAAGCAGGTTGGGGAAGATCAGTTCAGCTTGCGACATCAGGTTTGAGGTATCTATTAATCATCAAGAGGGAAAGCAATGGCAGGAAGGCAGGTGGATCTCCAAGTGTGGAATTTGGGAGAGAGATCTTGGCTACAGAGTGGTTTGGGAGTACTTCGCACGTCATCGTAAACCGCTGTTCATCAGCCAGTTCTGTGAGTGGTAAGGGATCCTAAGCAAAGACAAGCCTTGGAAGCCTTTAACCTAAAAATCTATAGCCATGCCTTAGGGCCCTATTCATATTGAATTTAAGCCTTTTCCATAAATAAACCCAAGTGGCATCGTAAGTGGGATGTCGTTGTTTTCTTTTCTTCCCAGTAGCATATCCTCAAGCATAATTAAATGAGAATCTTCCAAAGCACTTTAACTTCTGAGGTTCTGAATGTTTCATACCTTCTATAGATGTACTTATTAACAGCTTACTCTCTTTCATTTAAACGTTTATTCACAGTGATATGCATTGAGACTGAGATAAATTCAGAGCAAGATCAGACAAACTTGAAAGAGCAAGAATACCACTGATGACTGCAACCGTGCCCTTCCAAGCCAGCTGACGGCAGTCTGGAATGGAAGGACCAAAAGTCATTCACATTTCACGTGAAATCCTTTAATCAGATTCAGTTTGATAAAAAATTTCTTGAATTGTCCCAGTGCTGAACAGAGAAAACTCCTTTCTTAGTGTCTCCTGAAATCAGCCAAAACCAAGTAAATTCCACAGAAAGGGAGAGAAATCGAGGTAAGGTACTAAAGTTGGGAGAGGCCGGGGACAGCAAGAAAATACCTCCTTTCAAAAGAACAGAAAAGGGATGCCAGAAGTAGAAGAGAGGTGAGAGATTGGTGGATCATTAATGATAAACACATTGGCGAATATTCCTACCTGAAGTTTTGGCCTTGGCAGGACTGCACTGATTATTGACATCTGATTTACTGCTGTCTAACCCAGTGGTTCCCAAAGTTTGGGGCACATGAAAATCACCTGGGGATCTTTAACAACTACTGTCCCCTGGCTCCTACCTCCAGACATTGATTTGAGGTGTGGCATGGGTAGATTAGAAAATTCCACATGAGTCTAACGTTCATCAAAGTTTCAAAACCACTGCTCTGGTTCTATAGAACCTGGTCACTTAGTATGTTTTTCCTCAAAGCTGGTCCATGCACAAAGAACTTCAACATCAGGTGAGAAACGCAGAATATCGGCCCCACCCCAGACCTACTAAATCAGCCTGCCTTTACCCAAATCCTCGGGCGGTTATAATGCACATTGAAGTGCCAGTAACATTGGTTTAGGGAACATTTCTCTGATTTAAGGAGAGAGAAAGGACATTTAGGGCAACCATTTCTAACATTGTTTCCATTACTTTTTGCCATTATTTGTCATGAGCGACACTTAGAAACTAACAGGAATCTGAAAAACTGATTTTTCAAAACCTTTTCCAAAATATAAGTTTATCTCTACTCTGAATGTGAAGTTTAAAACTTGTAGCTAAGTATAGATTTCAATGCGAGCTGCTTTTTATTTACTTCCATTATTTAGAAAGAGGAAAAAGATGGTCCTACGAACTACCACCTGTTGAATATTAGCATCAGTTAATTATCAGCTGATTTCGGAAACAGTCTAAATGCCGTCACACTCCATCCACCAGGCTAAAGAGATTACTAGCTTCTAAATTCTCTTTAAAAAAAGAGTTAGTTGTCCCAGATAATTCCAAGTATCACAGAGATAAATGAAAGATTCAAATACTAAAGATGGACTGGTACCTCCTCTAGGAAAGCAGTTACATGTCCAAGAGACGAGGGTGGTAACTCTCCAAATAAAACCGTTTGAGAGAAATCATTTACTTCAATGCTTTTGGTAATCTTGGCAATATAAACAAGTTTCTGTCTCGCATCTCTTGGAATCTGAAACAAGAATAATGCAGTTTAAGTCCACAATGGAGATTGCATGAAGGGTTTGCTGTATCTTACTGGTGGCTGGATTGCTCGCAGAAGAAACAAAACCTGGTATCTCCTAGAGTTAAGTGTTCCAGCCCCTCGTCTACTGACGATTTTTAAGAATTAGTTACAATTAGGAAAGTAGCAAAACAAAAAAAAATTTCAAAACCCACAAAACCCGAAGGCATGCCCCTTTACTCGCTTCTCTGGGATTCTATTTACCAGCTACTGACGACATCTAGTCATGATAGTAACACTTTACATTCACTGAGGCGCTGTATAACCTTGCTCCAAACTCTTCACACTTTAAAAATGCTAAATGCCAATGCTATACTTGTAAGTGGAACGTTAACCTTCAAGTGGGCGAAGAGTCTAAATTTTTTTAAAAGAGTGGGATATGAAAGGAACGCAGGGAAGAAGGAAATAAAGGAGGGACCCCACAATGGCTGGTAAACACGTTTGCGCATATTACCCCAGCACTTGTTTTTAAGGACTAAGTATTCTTTCCCCTGGGATGAAGTGTGGTTAACAGTCAGAGTACGTGACAAGTAATTTGAGTTCTGCCAAATACATTTTTTAAGGATGTATCTCCACAGTGACCCAAGAGCGACCGAAACGGAAGTTATCCGGCACAGAACCCACCTTACGCCCACCGCCCGGGAAGCTGAACTTAGCTCTGCTCGTCCTGCTTTATCCGGGGCGAGGAGGCACAAGGGCTGACCTTCTAGAAAACCACATGCAGCCGTTCGCTGCACTGCAGAGTGGCCGCACTTGGGGGTAATTCTGCAGACTCCGGGGCAACTTCAACAAAAGTTTTTTTCCAGCGCCCGAGTGCGTGCGCCGCGGGAACCCGAGGAGGCGCGGCTGGCCTGCCCCGCCCGGGGATCCGTTACGCTGGGCGGCGGCGAGGCCGGGTCCCCTCGCCCGTCGTTCCTTACCTTCCAGGAGGCTGCGAGCCACCCCGCGGCTGCTACGCTGAACACGAGGCAGGCGGGGCTGGGGCTCTCCAAAAACGCGCCCAAGACCTGCCGGTTGTCCTCGCTCTCCAAATGCCGGCTCCATTTCTCCGCCGGGAGCCCCAGCACCTGCTCCAGGCGGCCTCCTAGGAAGCGCACCCGCGCGTCTTGGGCGAAACTCCGCGCTCTCCTGGCCGCCGCCTCCTCCTCGTCTTCCTCCAGCTCCAGCCCCAGCGCGCCCGCCACCTCCAGGCCGGCGCCCGCGGTTCGGCGAAGGGTCGGGACGTCTCGCTCCTTCTGAGCTACCTCCGAGGCTGCCATCGGGCACGTCCTAGGGATGCAGGACTGGCCCGCTCCGCGCGCGCCCCTGCCCAGCCCTGGGTGGGCGAGAGCACCCCTCCGCACGTGCGCCCCGGGGTGGCCCCCACGTCCTCCCGCGACCGCCGCGTGCGCTGCCGCGCGTCCCACCTGCAGCTACTTGGCGGCCAGCTTCTGCGCGCGGTGCGAACCTGCAGACTGAGGCGCCGGCCCAGGACCAGCTGCGCGTCCCGTTTCCCTGGGGACAGAGTCCCCGCCCCGGCCCGCTGGGGGGCGGAGTGAGCACAGAGGGGCGCGGCCTTCAGGGTCCGGGCCTCAAACCCAACTGGGGAGGGGAGTGCCTTGTGCTGGTCTGAGCCGCTCCGTGGGCCCCCACCATTGCCCTCCCGCTCCTCTGCCCGCTGGACGTCTCCGTGGGGCTCCCAGTGAGAAAGAACCGCAGCCCAGCACTGGTTAACTCTGTGGTTTAAGCAGTACCCTTTGGGGTCGAGCTCCATGCTAAATCCTTGATTCTTTCATGTAATTTCTAGAAAGGCAGGTATCTCTGGCTGGTCATCTTACTTGTTTGGACAAGGGAACGCAGTCACAAAGGGACTAAGGAAGAAGAAGGGGGAACCGGGATTCAGACCCCGCACTGAGGTCTTTTATTGCCTTGGCCGAAGGTTGTCCGAATATTACCAGAAAAGAGCCAACCCTGCAAGCCAACTTTCCTCGGTGTGGAAATCCAGCTTCTTGGTGTTCCAAGTCCTCAT
This sequence comes from Pteropus medius, assembly GCF_902729225.1. Taxonomy (NCBI): domain Eukaryota; kingdom Metazoa; phylum Chordata; class Mammalia; order Chiroptera; family Pteropodidae; genus Pteropus; species Pteropus medius. The sequence continues at coordinate 10,027,543 of NW_024342467.1, read as the reverse complement.
TCTGACCCTCGCCAGCCGCTTACTGGAATGTTAGTACGTCCAAAAAGAGAATGCATAGCGTTCTTTGTAGACGCCAAAGTGCTCGGGAAATATGTAGAACTGTTATTCAATCCAAGAGTAAAAGGCGAAGGGAGAAAAGTTTCAGATTAATAACAGTCCTCATCGTATTGAAATGGAATTTCAGTACAGTCTATTAATGGCATTTGTTGAGATTATTCAGGAAATTCTAATTCCCGAAGTAGCCAGAATGGAGAGGGGTGGAGGTGTGCGGTTGTCCTTGAACTAAAGTTAGTTGGTCCCCTTTAATTGTTCATTTCAAAATACAGGCATATCTTCACTTCATTGCACTTCACTGCTGATGGGTTTTTTTTACAAATGTAAGGCAAGATATTCCACCAATAAAAAGAGCACAACTGGCTGTACCGTGGCGGTCTGGAACCAAAACTGCAATCTCTCCGAGGTACGCCTGCAAAAACTTCAACTCCCATCCCTCCTGTAGGAGCTATGGAGTGTTGCTCTCAATAATCCATATAAAACTGATTATTGATAAGTAGGTGTTTCCAGCAAGATTCAGAGCTTCAACAATTTTTCTTTTCAGGATATTGTCTCTGGCAGACATCTATAAGCTTTTGAGTTACATGATCAGAATCTTGAATTAATCGGCTCCTGGAAATAATGCTTTGGGCTGTCAAGGCTGCAATCCTTGGGGCTAGATTAGATACAATACTCCTTAATGTCCTCTCAGGCAATGTAACCTTGTGGGGCAGGGGTGTCTTTTTTTTTTTTTAATAATTTGTATTTCGGAAATAATTTACATCTGTAATGAACAAAAATAAAAATATAACTTTACACAGAGTTTGGGTCTGTCATATAGTAGATAATGAGTCAAAGAAAAGTACATTTCCCTAGATAATTGAGTAATCCTTTTGTGGACCAGTTAAACAATGTTCCAATGTGATGCTGAAAGGACATGCTGCCTTTTTTACCTTATTCCCATAGTTTGAATATTTTTTTAAAATACAATAACTAACATTTATGAAGTACCAACCAACAAGGGCCATGTACTGTGATAAGTCCATTTATTTGCTCCATGAATACTTATCGAATGGCAGCTAAGTGCAGAGCGCTCTTCTAGGGGCTGGAAATAACAAGAAAAAAAACAGACTAAGTTCCCACTCTTACAACACTGGTATAGGCTTGATTTATACTGGCTGGACTGGTGCTATACCGACTGAGTTTGCATTCCACTTCTACTAGATGCTGTGTGTGGCCTCAGCCAGCTACTGACATTTTAGGTACCTTGGTTTCCTTATCTGAAACAGGAATAATAAAATGGCAGTTTAGATTTTTTTCAGTAAATATTCTCTATCCCCTCCACCCCGCTTCATGATAAGAGTATATTTTTCTGTTCCCGTGAAGTTGTGCTTAATCATATGACTTGCTTGGGTCCATGGGATGTTAGCAGACATGACACATAGGCTTGAAATGTCCTTGCATAGTGGAGCTTGCCTTCTTATGCCTCTGCCATTGTCATAAGAAGAATATCCCTAACCAGCTAACTAGCTTGCTGGTGCAAGGAACCAACCTGGACCCGATGTGTAGCTCAAAGGCAAGTCCAGCTAAGTCTGGTCTAGATCAGTCTACCCTCAGTCAACCCACAGATGCATGAACAAGAATAAATGACTGTTGTAAGTTACATAACTGTGGTAAGGTTTGTTATGCAGCCCTAGCATGGCAACAGTCAATCAAGTGTTGTTGTGAGAATTAATTCGGTTTAAATACATAGAAAGAACAAACACTTAGGTCAGTGCATGGCATATTTACGCTTTATAAAGGGTTTATTATTGGTTAGGGAGTGGCAAATGTGAGAAACTAAACAAATAAAGTACATTTATTATGTCAGATGATGATTAAGAAGAAAAGCAAAGGAGAGTAAAGGAGAGGAGATGTTAATTAGTGTCAGTGTTCAAGAAAGCCTCACTTTTGAGCAGAAATCTGAGTGAGAGAGTGAACCATGGATTTCTGAGAGAAGAATATTCCAGGCAGAGAATAGAGCTAATAGACCTATAGGAAAGATGCTTGGTTTTTGGAGAAACAGCAAGAAGTCCAGTAAAAGGGAAAATATTAGGAAATGAGAACAGAGAGAAATAAAGGACCCAATCATGCAGGACTGTTAACAGCTTACTTTTTCTTAAAATGAGATGGTGTGGCAGAAACTGCTCACTGTCCCCAATGCCCACTCACCCATTACTCATCTTGGTAATAGAACACTCAGCCCCATTCCAAGGTCACTTAGCTGGAAGTTTCATTTCTTAGTTTCTCCTACAACTAATGGAAAGTAAAAGTAACGAGGTATGACTTGTATGTCATATTCTTAAAGAGAACCCACCAGCCTCCATTTCTTCCCATCTTGCAAGCTTGCTGGCTGGATAGTATATGAAAACGGTATGCTGAGCCATGTTCAATCATGCACATGCCCCTGAAACATATGAAAATAGGCTTCAACTTTCCTCACAAAAGAAAAATACAAATTCAAACTATAGTACAATAACTATTGCTTTATTTACTACCTTTAAGACTGATATCATATTCTTGGCTGGGGAAACAGGCACTCACACACAGGGCGAGGAATTCAAAATGATACAACCCCAGACAATTTGTCATCTAGAAAAATTGCCTATGCATTTGCCCTTTGACCCAGCAATCTTGTCACAGCACTAACTAAAAGCAGAAGGCTAGAAACAACCCAATGACCAGCAATAGGAGGCTGGCTGAATAAACTATATAATTTTCAGATAATAGGATAATATGCAGCTACAAAAAAGAGTGATGAGAACCTCTATATACTTTAGCGGAATGATTTCCAAGATATATTTTCAAGTGAAAAATGAAAAAGAGAGAAAAATGTGTATATTATGTTATCATTTATCTATGAAAACAGCAGAGGTGTACCCTCCCTCCCACACGAAGTATTTGTTTATATTAAAATGTAAATATCACAATGGAATAATAATCCGAGAACTTTTAAAAGAGTTTACACATGAGAAAGTGTGAAGAATGCAGGGATAGAAGCTAGGCTTCTGAAAAGAGACATCATTCTGTAATTGACTTAGGAATCATGTAAATATTTTACATAATTTTAAAGTGTAATGTTTAAAAAAATTCTCTAAAAATAAAAAGCAAAATGAACCAAATTATCTTCCTTGCGTATTGAGTTATGGGTATAACCATACAGAGAGGAACTATTTCAAGTAATTTTAAAACTGTAATTAGTATATCCCTAAAGAGATATAACCTAATAACAAAAATAACTGCACAAAATAAAATATAAACAAGTAATTTTAAATTGTTTTCAGTAATTACTTTGGTAATAGTGTCAGTCACATTATTATAAGACTAATGTGAGAATAAAGCTGTCATAGGTTGGATTCCCAAATAGATAGACTCTGAAACTCTTTTGTGAGATTTGCATGCAGATCATTTGTTAGGGAAGACTCTCAGAAAAGGAAGGAAGGAAGGAAAGAAGGAAGGAAGGAGGGAAGGAAGGAAGGAAGGAAGGAAGGAAGGAAGGAAGGAAGGAAGGAAGGAAGGAAGGAAGGAAGGAAGGAAAAGACAAGGAAGGAAGGAAAGGGAGGAGGGAGGGGCGATGGAGGACAGGCGAATGACGAAGAGGATGATGATGGTTGAGACAGACTGGCTGACATATTGCTCTGGCTGCTGTGCTGCCTTGCCTGCCTGCTGGTTGTCGTTGCTCGTTGTTTGCTTTCATTGCCTGTCGTCATGCTGATATTATTACATGCCTGCTGGTTATATGCTGCATATTGCTCTGTCGTCAGCCTGTCATATATGCCACATGGCTCATATTGTCATGGCAAGAGCATGTCATGTTTACATATAACATACATGGCATGCCTGCTGCCTGTCATGCCTTGCTCGTTGCTTGCTGCTTGCTTGTCACTGCTTGCCTGCTTGCTTGCCTGCCCTTGCCTTGCTTGTTTGCCTGCTTGTCGCCTGGTTGTTGTCAAACCGCGGGACAAGGGACTGAAGGAAGCAAGAGTAGGTAGAGGGAGAAGCTGAATTGTCAGGCAGTTGCAAGAGAAGGATTGGTTGAGCCCATGCGGAGCTCTTAAACTGTGATGGTGCTTTAGAGATGTCCCAAACTGAAGCAAGAGAACCACACTTCTGTAGCCCCGTATTGCACCAGGGGAGGAGGCATAACCTTGACCAAGGCAGTAACCTTTGGCTGAGAACAATTCCCGGAGAAGGACTTGGCGCAAGGCTCAGCAGGCAACATTTCCAGCAGACACAGGAGGGGAAGCTCTGGGCAGCATCTGCTACAAAAGTAAATGAACAATTAGCTGGTATCATTGGAAACCAGGAACTGGGCACAGTAAAAAGGAGAAATAGACATAAAATAGATAAGGCAAAGTAAAAACACTTTAGACCTGATTTTTGAAATTAAAATTTCAATTAAACTCATGATTTTGTCTTTAATAAAATAATCCATTACTTAGCTTTGTTCACTGAAAAGAGTTTGAAACAAGAAGCAACGCTTTGCAGTGAGCATCCCTAGTGCTTAGATGTTGGTCTCTAAATACCATTTCCCACTCAAACAAACAAGGAACTTTGAGAAATGGCTGATTGCAGCTTTGGTGTGGAAAAAAAATACAAGTTGGTCTTTAAACATTTTGTGAGAGCAGAAAGCAGGGAAGCTATCAAATACTTGAGATGGTGGGTCAAAATTTTTCAGGAGCCAACATATAGAGGCTTCCACTACCTGAAATCTGAGCTTCAATAAGAATAAAAACATCAAAAGCTCGAAATGCTTCAAGTATATGTCAGTCTATGAATGTCTAATGAAAGTATGCTTCCAGCTCCTGCTTATGATATAGAAATTTGAGAAGACCTTCGCTCCTACCTTTACTACAATAACAAAAAAAGCTGAGAAATCTGCAAAATTACAACTTAACTTGAACCCATCAGAGATCGAGGTAATGAACTACTCTGAAGGCTTTGAAGAGATAGGACATGAACGCTTGGGTAGCTAGAATAGATACCACTAGACACTAGTAAGAAACATTTAGCTAAATTTTTAAGCAAATGGCTCTCACTAGTGTGGTCTACCTAGAGAATACAAGGACCATTGTGGCCAGAGATACAAGGCGAATTTGTATCCACTCACAGGCTCTTCTCCATGGATGTCCCAAAAATCTTAATAAAAAAGTTTGGTGAGAGTCCTGAGAAAGGCTTCTTTGTGGTTCAGCTCTAAAGAAGGAGCGCAAGACCCCATTTTGATCTTTTATCCCTGTCCCTCCTGGGCTAGCTTTCATCAGCACTCCTTCCCCCAAAAGAAAATTATATTGCAAAATATAAATGTATCAAATCGACATGTTATACATCTTACATTTACACACTTATATGTCAATTATATCTCATTTTTTTTAGAAAGAAAATACCTCTCTTGACATCACAAAGGAGTAAATAAATTCATCAACACTCTTCTCTCCAAAGGATGGAGGTTAGGCTGGATTTAGTGACGCTTGCAATGAACAGAATACGACAGAAGTGACAATGAGTGACTAGGTCGTAAAGGACCCAACAGCTTCCTTCCTCTCTCTCATGGATCACTCACACTGGGGTAATTTAATTATCATATTGTGACAACCTTCTCCTTCCTACAGCCCCAGTCACACCTTCAGATGACTTCTGCCCCTGCCAACATCCTAACTAATCATGCAAATGACCCTTTGTCAGAAACCCCCAACTAAGCTGCTCGAAAATCACTGACCCACAGGAACTGTGAGATAATAAATGTTTGTTGCTTTAAATCATCGGATTTTAGAATAATTTTGCATGTAGATTTTGGTACCTCAAAGCAGGGTGTTGCCATAACAAATACCAAAAATGTAGGAGTGGGAGGAAGCTGCAAATAATTTTAGGAAAGTGTTGGTAAAATCTTGGCAACACTGGTACAAAGTCTTCACCCACAGCCTACGGTGGATGAAGTCTTAAAGGAAAGTCAGAAAAATCTTATTGGAAATTGAAGGAAGGGAGATTCTTATATAGTAGCAAATTGTTTATCAGCACTGTCACCTGTAGTAAAGCAGTAAGTAGAGAATATACCTAACGAACTAAGTGATTTGGCTGAGGTTGGGGAAAATGGGACAATATTGGTTAAATGGTACAAACTTCCATTTATAAGTTAAATAATTCTGTGGCTCTAACGTATTTTATCATCATGGTGTACACTTTAAACTTACACAATGTTATATGTCAATTATATCTCAATAAAGCTAGAAAAAATATTTTACTATGGTATCTAAGCTGGGAAATAGGGGTTAAAGAGCAGTGCAAGGTGATAGAATCAATGGATTCTGACACTGAGGGAGGTTAAATAAGTTGCCTAAAGTAAGGTAAATATTCAGTCTCTCCTCTGGGCAAGTAGGAGTCCTCTGAGGATGAAATCATACTTAGCCTTCAAGACTACCCTCATAAGTGAGAGATTATTTCCAGCCTCCATAAAGAGTTTCCTCTATTCTTCCCCACACCTAAAATCCACCATTTGCTCCAATCACAGAATTATTCTGAGGGTAAATGATCTATTTCCCAACTCTTTTCAAATTTGATGCACAGAGTATTGAAAGGAGTAGGAGGATACCCAACAATAACAGCAAAAAGAGTGCCCCGAGGAGAAGAATGAAGAGCAATAGCAGTGGAAATGGAAAATAATTTAACACTGTGTGTACTCCACCACAGCGCATATGTCGGAGAGGATGCTTTGCTCTCAACTGTGGTTTACAGAAAACCCAACTAATAGTGGCACACGGTGAGGACATTTATAATCTCACACGATAAATCTGATTACAGGGGAGTCATGGGTTGGTTAATTCAATGACACAGGGGTGAGACTGTTGTTTCTCTCTCTTTTCTGTGGTCTTCAATAGGTCAGTGATTCTTCTATCATGGTCGCTAAATGGCAATCATACTTTCCAGCATTCCACGTAGGTGACAATGTCCAGAGGCAAGAAAAGAGAACATCTTCATTTTTGAGGGAAGAAAACTTTCCAGAAGACGTCTCCTTGTATCTTAATTGGCTAGAATGACATCTTGTGCCCATGTCTCAACCTTGCATTTGTCAAAGGGAAGTTTAACTTGTCGAGATCCAGCTCCAGACTCCTCTTAAGGAGATGGCCACTAGGAGGAGCCTGAGCAAAGTCTGGGTTCTGTTTAGTGAGGAAAAAGGGGAAAAAGTGTCATTTGGTAGTTAACCAAGAAAGGTATTGGAAGTGTTTTTTTCTCAAATGCCCCTAATACATATAACATCATGGGAAATACCATATTAAACATGATTTCCCATGAATTATGAAGAGTAATGTGCCGGTGAAGACTCAAATGCAAATCACAGGCAGGAATGTCAAGATCATTCAAAGAACACATTAAACAATAGTTGAATAACATTTTCGTATTACTATCGGTTTTGATTAAAAAAAAAAAAAAAAAGGACCTAAAGCATCTTTGCAGAGAATAAGCATGAATGTAAAAGTTAAAAAGGGAAATGCAGTAGAAAACCAATGGGTTTGCGGGAAAGCATAGTGTCGTAGTATTTAGAGAGAAACTACTGAGGTATACTGGAAATGACCGAAAAAGCAAGCAAGCTAGCAAATGGCCACCACAAGCCTCTTAGGAGAGGAAACCCTCACCCACTGCTTGGCGTTATCTCTTCCTGTACGAGTCTAAAGCACGCTACTTTGCACTATAGTTATTTGTGCAGCTTTCTTATATTTCCCTATTGGTAACTAAGCCCTTCGAAGGTAGGCACTATGAGGGACTGTGACATTTATTTAATTTTATCCCTTAGAGCATCTAGCATAGACCCTCTAGAAGTACTACTGTTCAAACATTTGTTGAATTGAAAAAAGCCATTCATTTAAAAATAAATAAATACCAGCAAAGGAAGGACATCTGTGACCCAAGAAATTTTATAGTCAGAGAAAGAGAGCCTCTGAAGGGAGAAGAGAAAAATAAATCCGTAAAAAGAGACTAATTAAATTACAGGTGATCAGAACAAGAAAGCAGCTTTATTTGAGGAGCACTCGTTTCCAGAGAAGGAAGATAATTTAGAGATTAAATAAATTTGTCAAAAGAATATGAAAGGGAGTTAAGTTGTAGGAGATATAAGCACAATCCTTTGTGAATCTCTCCTAAACCGTATTAAACATTATGATTTCTATTCTTGTATGTTACACCTGAGGAGCAAGCCCAGAGAAAGTACTAAGAGTAGGGTACAGGTACCAATTAAATGAGGATTAGTGATTCCTGCCAGCATGGAGTCACCATGCATATATGTAAGTAAGCCTTATGTTTGTCTAGCCCTCAACAGTTTATAAAACCCTCACATATGTGATATCTTATTTAGTGGAGAGAGAGATTTAAAAAAGGAGAGAGCAGTGTACTTAGGTCAGGTAATATTTGCGCCCATTGTAACATTGCAAAGGCTTCCTCCTAAACCAGTAAGCTGTTTGCTTTTCTGCTTTTCTCCCTAAAAATATATATTTATATCCTTCATATGCCAGTAGTGAATTGTTCCAGGAAATAGAATATCACATATAACTGGAATATTCCTAGACCTCCAAGGATTAGCATGCCCTCTTTAATGCCCAACCCCCTCAAGCACCAAGAAGCCGCCACCACTTTCCCAGCATGTCCAGCCCCTTGCAGAAAGAGCATGCCTCTGTGACATGGCGAGGCTTGCTCGGGCTGGGAAATAAACTCTCGGTTCCCACCAACAGTCTTTTCCTACAGCAACCCAAGCCCTTCACTCCCCCATGTAAACGGAGTAGGCAAGTACAATAACCTTCTGTGAACCTCAGGAGTTTTGTCCTGAAACGGTCAACAAAACTGCAATTGGTAAGATCAAGGTCTTGGCAAAGAAAGGAGGTTGATGGAAGCAGAAGGGAAACGGTGCACTTTGCTGAGTGTGTGTTTCACCAATTCCATGCTGTGCATGTTTTTACACTCCCACATCACTGAAATCGGGGTATGGCCTACGTTTGTGGTCTGCACAGAGGCCTGTCTGTTGTAGTTATTGCCCACACACTTGCGGCAAAACTTGCAGAATAGAAGGCCATCAGCACAGAGGAAATTGCTGGAGGTAATTTCATTCTTTTATGAAATGCATTAATATTCTTAATGGCACAGATGACATAGGTGGAAAACTGATGACTCCTACTATATCAGTTATCTATTGCTGCATAACAAATGACTCCCAAAATGTACCAGCTTCAAACAACAAACATTTGTTAGCTCACAGAGTTCCGGATGGTCGAGAATCTAAGATGGGTTAGTTCGGGACTTTGGCTCAGAGTCTGTCATGAGGTTGATGTTCAGATGGTGTCTGGCGCTGCCATCACCTGAACTCCTGACTAGGCTGGAAGATCCACTTCGAGTTCATTTAGAGGGCAGTTGTCTAGAGGTCTCAGTGCCTTACTGTGGGAGTCTCTCCATAGGGTTATTTGCAACATGGCAGCTGGCTTCCTCTGAAGTGAATAATCCAACTAAGAAGGAAGCCACAGTGATTTCTTATGTCCTAGTCTCTGAAGTCTCACACTGTCACATCCACTTTATTCTATTCGTTAGAAGCAAGTCACTAAGTCCAGTCCACTCTCGAGGGGAGGGGAATTAGGATACCCCTCTTGAAGGGAGGAGTATCAAAGAATTTAGGAACATAGATTTAAAACCACTACTCTTGGGCAAAAACATGATAGAAAAGTTAGTCACTGAATATGAAGAAACTATTTCATTTCTATTTTTAATGTATATACAGCAGTGGAATATGAGAAAATATCTGCCTAAATAAAACTAATAGAGCTCTTTCATAAGTGTAAAACAAAACTTCTAGGTGATATTAAAGCCTTGTGTTGTAGTGTAATTGGCAGGTTTTTTTTTTTTTAGTGGTGTATTAATTAATATGTATAAAAGAATCTATCATGTCTTAGATTCCATAAATGCAATTAACAGGGTTTAAAAAATCACCGAAAATAAAGTTTAGGATGCAATCACCTTTGTTGATTTAACAAACCAGCTGTGACAGTTTACCCTTTCTCTGATTCCTCTGGCATCAGAGGATCGGGCGAGGGGGTGTGGGATGTGAAGGTAAAGGGACAGGGAAGGGCTCTGGGACTTTCCTACATTACTATGTCTAGCATCCTGTCTGATTGATGCATGCTGTGCTGTGTCCGTTATTAAGTATTTTGACTGTCACCCCTGTACCTATGATAATGAGAACCAATAATTAATTTTATATTCTTTTGTTTAAGGGGGATGAACTGAACTTAAAATATAGTAACTCTTAGTTTGATATCTAAATATGTCTAATTTTGATTGGTTGTTATATATTGAGAAAAAAACAATGTCCTCTGGATTCACAAGCTGGATGTATTTTAGGCCAAGTTAAAGCCCAGCTATAAAAAAATTAAAACAGGAGAATTTTCCTAAATTTTTAAAGACCATAATTCTTTTGCGAGTATTCTGAACAATAGCAAGTTAAAAGATATCATATATTTTTCTTAGAGACATAAATACTTAAATCATAAATCTGATCAATGTTTCTATTAAAACAAAACTGAAAACAAATATTTTATCTGAATGTCTTCTCTGGTGATTATCACCTTTTTTCTCAAAGCAATTTTTCAGAGAATTTGACAAGGTCATAAACTCAAATAAGGATAATTAAAAGAAAATTAGTATTTTAGAAACATTTTGTAAACAAGGTAATACTTTTCCTTAAAATACAGAACAATATATCTTAGAGCTGCAGAATAATCAATTTAATAAAAGTTTTTAGGCAGGTTTTGCCCTTCTTTTTCATTTCCCTTTTTTCATGTCCAAGTCTACATTTACAGTAAACTGGACACAAGAATAAAAGTGCTCCCAACTACTTACAGCATTGGTGGACATACGTACACAGACTTTTAATACAAATTAGCATCACCAGTATTCTGAAAAACAAAACGAACAAGAAAACAAATGAAAAACGGAGCCTTTATCCAAAGGATCCAAATCTTGTTCTATTCATGACTTACTCCATAAAAATGAGAATTAAAATAAGATTACGCATTATCATTAGAATTGGGCTTAATTTTCTAACAATGTTTTCTTTCTGTCCACACAATTATAGAAAGTGAGAAGAAGCAACTACAATACAAAACCACAATAACTTACAAACTTAATTTGGACCTAGGAACTGTAATTAGAAATACGTACGATGCTTCACCACTCACCACACACATTTCATATATACATATATGAATTTGACAAAGAACAAGCAAAAATAAAGCAAGCTTTAAAGACATAAAGTTGTAACCATTTACAATGTTCATGAATTGAATTGGAATCTTTTCTCAGTTAACTTATTGTTTGCCTTTAAATTACTTTCCTCACAGCAGTTTTCAAAACAGTTAGGTTGACCAAACACTTGGCAACCATGCCCTTTACATGGCACCATGAATTACTGATGTTTTTAATTCCAACATAAAATTATACAATTGAGGAATGATTTTACCAGAAGAAAATATAACTATTTTGGCTTCCACATCTCAAAAATACTACTACTATAAATAAAATACATATTAAACCACATTTCATAGCAGCATAATAAATAACACAATTCGAGCCAAGCCAACTATCTAGAAAGGCATGATTCAAAGATTGGGTGTTTGTGACAACTGCTCAAGTTTAATTTCCTCCTCTTCCCTGTAATTTACTTTTGTCTGATCGTAGCTCCCAGGGCCTGATTTCTTGGTTCTCTGACTCTGACTTGAAACCTGTTCATCTTAACTTGGCCCAACAAGATCTGAGCCCCAGCTCCTCCCTGTAGAAGCATGCTTAATGCACTCCCATCTCTGCAGGTGCTCCAGGAGTGGGGCCAGGGCATCTCCAAACTCTCTAGAAATCTAGCCCAGCTAGGGATGCAGTGAGGCAGGATTCATGCAGAAAAGAGGAACATCATCTCTTATGCCTGAGTCTGGCACAAAAAAGGTGCTCAACAAATGTACTGACTGGTTAAAAAAAGCTTCTCCTAAGGTGAAGTGAAGGTAAGGTAGTTAATTGGACAAGAAGGCTGAAAGTGGAGAGCAGAATCTAGCCAGAGGTGCCTTGGAGCCTGGCAATGCACTAAGCCAGTTTGGACAGTTTGTTTATCCTATCTTATTCTACAAAGATGCTGAAAAACTGAGTAAAGAGTAGCTTAGAGCTCATAAATGTAGAACATCCTATTATTCTTTTCTAAACCAAGTCTGAGAGGTTGTCTAGGATAAGAAAACATTTGGACATCAAATTAGACATTTTCTTTTTGTGGCTGCAATTTGGTAGAAAGCTGAAAAATTAAGGAGTACTTCCGCCCTGTAAGCCCAGGTCCATTTATTTAGTAAACATATTTCTGCACATAGGGAATGATTTTAAATATGGAAAATCATCCACACATTCACAAAAAAAGTTATTGAACAACACATGGACAACTGTTTGTTTTTCACTAAATGACTTGCTTCTTTGTTCACCTGTTTGGTTGTCTGCTACCACTTTGAGGAAGGCAAGTAGTAGTCAGAATTAACATTTTCAAATTAAGAAATAACTAAAATTTAAACATTGAATTTTGCTTAGTATTTGGAAAAGACAACTATCATATAATTTTGAGAAAACCCCAAACTAGCTCATAGGCAGATAGTTTGAGAAAAATGTAGTTGAAGAAATCCCACTGAATTGTTTTTTTTTCCTTTATATGATATGGAGAATTAACTTTTCGATGTATTGTTGCCCATTGTCGAAGCATCTCAGCATTGGTCCAACCAGGAAATATTCTATGCCTCCCTGCCTTTTGGGTTAACTGATAATTAACAATAATAACTTTTATCTATTGAACATTATTGTCAGGGGGCTTGTTAGCTACCTTACTTGATCCTCTTAACAGAACTATAAAGTATTATGCCCATTTTGCAAATGAGAAAAACAGGGTGCAGAAAGGTTAACTTGCCCAAAGTTGTGTGGCTAATGAGTCCAAACCACACCCATTTCCCTCACAGTTGGTGATCTCTGTCACAGGGCTTTGATATTCCCAGGAAGATTGACCCTCTGCACCGAAAGCAGCCTTGACACTCCAATGGCAAGGATTACGGGGCCTGCAGGAAGTTGTTGTACCAGCATCTCATCTCTCTCCTGCTGTCTCCTTTTTGGCTTCTCTAGACTGTTGTGCTGCAGCCATGGTCCAGTCTTGGGCTCATCCCTTTTGCTGGATACCTCTTCTCCCAGCTTCCCCTCGAAGACCGATTTGCGAGGTTTACTCCTCACCTCGTTTTGCTCTGACATCACTTCAGGAAGGTTTCCCTGACGACCCGAATGATGACTTCATCACCTTTATCATACTCGCACTCCTTTGCCCTTACTTTTCTATTGTTGCAAATCTTTATACAGAGTTTATAAAAGGCCATGTGTGTACATTTAGGCCAATCTGTAGTTTGTGGTTTTTCTTTCAGCAGCTTTAAAAACAAAAGTTTTGAGGTTTGAACTTTCTTATCCAACTCAAACGTTATGATATATATCTAAAATGTTACACATAGCCTATATATTATTTATATAAATGTAATTTTATTAAATATAGAAAACAAAAAACCGTTACTTTCGATTGAACAAAAAATTTAAAGTGCCGCAGTTATGCAAAGGAATAATTGGAGGGAAACATAGCTATTATTTCCTTGAAAAAATTTATTATAAAATATTATGTTTCTATGGAACACTTTAAATATAAGCTCCTGTGAAAGTTTTGCTTGACTGTCGCCCAATTTTCCTGGTGGACTTCACTAGAGAATGTACAATGTACTTAAAGCTGGAGTATCTGTACTTCACTATGAGAATAGTGATACTTTATCTTGAAAATACCTTTACTGTTTTAAAGAGAATAAATTTTATGACGGTAGTCTAATACAATATATGTATTGCTAATTCAAATCCTTACTGTAGAGTTGCTGTATATGTACACGCATACATAAATTGCTTTCCTGGGCCAAGGTATTACAAATCGCATGTTGATATTTTCCTCTTATACATGAAAATTTGGGGTATTTATTAAAATTCTGAAACCTAGGATCCCTATTAATTTGGAACACTTTTTCTTTCAGGAGAAATTATCCTAGCATTTGCCAAACTATACCTTAGACAAAAATAAAGGTTTATAAGATCTCCCTTCTTCCTTCCTTCTTTCCCTCTCTTGCACTTGAGATTACTCTCAGGTATTTCGAATTAAATTATTTCATTGCCACCTGCTACTAGGAGGGACACAGCCTAATACCTATGCTAATAAGCAAATCTTAAAAGAAATACATGCCTTAAAAAATCCTCCTACACAATTAAGTTGGTTGTGTGTATATTAAACATACATTACTGCTTGGGCAGTAAATAGTCATACGATTCAGATGTATTGAATAAAGTTATTTCGCATTTCTCGCATATATCTGAAGTCTCTCCACCCCTTTAAGCATCTGAACTTTAAAATAAAAATAACAAGCGACTGTTTTTTCCTGACTTCTCGAAGTAAACCACTTTGTGTCAGCGTTGCTCTGAGCACTACTTCAACTTTCCTACGCCAATGGTTCTTTTACACTAATAGTTTTATGTCGACAATCTATGACAACCTACTTTTATGGCCTTCTCTGTGATTGTCTTGTTCATGGTTATTTGGTCCCTGGAAGTCCAAGAATCAAACTGGTATTACTATATTAAAATAACAACAAAATGTTAATTTTCTAATTGCATCATCCCCTTTTATACAATATCATCCTAATGCTTCTAAATGTGAATTTTTCAAGTAACTGAAATATACATCTTAAGTTTTCACAGATGTATCTTTTGAAAAATTTACTCCTTACTGGTCTTGTTTAGCAGAGTAGCATACATTTAACTTTTTTTTTTTTTTTTTTGATTCACAGTCATCTATGAATATATACGACACTAAGTTGTAACTTTACCTTAGGGCTTTGCTGTACGATCTACCCACATACTATACTTTATAGCCCTTAATTACTATACATTTAAACAGACTCTTTGGAAGCTTCCATCAGCGAGTGGGCCAGTGTACTTCCCCTGCTGCCTCACATCCCCCAGCCCTCATCTCGCTGTATCTAATCTGGCCTGGGCTTGAAAATCTAATTTAACTGAAGTTGTTACAATGGTGTATTCATTATGTCAATAAGGTTCTTCATAAGATTTGCAGGGCTCTCCCAGGAGGAAAACACAACAGCTTTTGCTTACAGACTTCTGTGGCATCTATGTGGCATATTTAATATTTAAGTAAAATATTTAAGTGTTTATAAAAATATTTAAGTAAAAAATAACCCTAAATCAAGTTTTAATATCCATAAATGTCCAGAGCAATGGTTACAAATTAATATGAAATTTGAATTGGTCTTCCTTGGCAGTCTGTTCGGAGAAATAGTGACCAGATCTTAATACCAGGAATTATGAAGAGTTGCCCACGTTTTCTAGTGAGAAGCATTTACTTTCCAGTGTTCATTGTGATAAGGTTGATAGTTCAAACAATTTATTGCTGCTTTACAGTATACATAATTAAATGAAGAAACATGTTAAACTCAAGGGAATTTTTATAGGTTACTTGCAATTGTTATTGCAGGCAACAACTTGTACATGATTTTATTTCCAAATCCACAAAAAACAAATTTTATACAAATCAGCACTGTAAAAATGTCAATTACAGCCCCCGGAGGCTTTGCTGGCAGAATAATTGTCTAAATTCTAGGATATGGGAAACAGGATTTTTTCTGAATTCATCTTTTTTTCCTTTTTCTTTTTCTTTTTTTTTCTTACAAAAAATTTACAAGTGAAATGTTACTACAAAACTTTTTATAAGGAATTTTTGCAAAACATTTACATTTTACCATCAACTATTTCTGTTTTAAAATCATTATGTAGATTTAATACCCTATGCTGCACATCAATTTATGTGGGATGACAACCTAGTGACATGCATAAAAAAACACCACAAGGCATTAAAATGAAGACTTAAATACAAATATTGTTGCAATAAAACAGTTATAAAATTGAAAAATAGGACCTAAACATCATGCTTATCTAAGTTTGACAAATTAACTTTTTCTCCTAGATTACACACTTTTATTACTGCTCTCATGAGAGTGTGATAAATAATGACTTAACATCAAGTTCTAATGTAATCAGCAACACATACACAAACCTAACCAAAAAAAGAATACTGTAAGAAAAAACTATTCTAACACTGGAGTTCTACCATGATAAATACATAGCTTTGCACTGATAATTACAATAAAGAAAAGTTTTATAACAGTGGCAGAGAGAATGAACAGTGAAATGCCATTAAACAAGACTACTGCACATCTGTGCCCTATTACTTATAACAGCTATATCCCACTGAGTCAAATAAAGGACATTGAAATTTACGATTCATATAAGACAGAAGAGTGGATTCAGAATGGTATGCAGAACTGACTGTCAAAATATTTCTAATTTCAGTGGTAAAATGTGCACCTGCTAACACAAATTACTATATTTTATATGCTCTAAAGCTATCCAGATTCAGTTTGTTAAATTTATAATAGGCCTCATTGTTGATTAAAAAGTAACTTCCGTTGGTGAAGAGCATACATAGGTATGCATTAAAACTGGTTCATGGAATAATGGTGCAGAGAGCTCATACTTGGTATTATCAACAACAGAAAGTGTCACTCTGAGAAAACATGATTCAAACATTAGGAAAGTTTCTTTGCATAAAAAAATTTATAGCACTGATTGTGTAGCATAATGATAGATAAAATATATATTTGATGTTTCAGCTCCTATATAATAAAATTAAAATTAACACTACCAAATGCTCCTCTGTACCAAACAAAACAACAAACTGAGTCTGATGTCTTAAAGCCAGATACATCAGTTGTTAAGAGTACATTAAATAAAATATACAAAACAATTTACAAAATCCAACTAAAATTTAAAGACTTTGTTACAAGTCTACAAAAGCTTTAAGAAACTTGAAATTTATAACCACAGTGTAAAAATTTTTTTTCCTTTAATCTCAAAGCTTTTTTATACAAACTGAAAGCACAAAAGACCTTCAGTTTTATATAACGCTACAAAGGGCTGGCCTAAAGTGTACATAGTGTAAACAGTGATCATTACAGTATTTCTCCTTCATCAAAAATACAAGAAACATCACAATTTTGGAAGAGAATTCACATGAGTAGTACTTTTCCTGAAATAATAGAGAACACACAAGAAAACATTACTGATATTCAAACAGTCCCCAATCTAATGATGTTAATAAACCAAGCAGTTAAAAACTTTAGTTTTCAAACGGTTGACTCCAATTCCATTATGATTCTGTGTAAATACATTTTTAAAATAGGAAATATCTTACTAATAGTTAAGCTACTGATATAATCCAAACTTTTTTCATACGAAACTTTTGGCCATCTTTCCTATAAGACCCTTGCATAAACAATGAAATACATTTTTTCTTTAGTCACTTGACTAAAAATCATTCTGATTTTTAAAAAATAATTTTTGCTTCATAATATCACGTCTGTTATATATTTGTTAGGCTGTCTTTTTAGGGAAAATTCAGTTATTGACATAACACAGAGACATTACTGTGCTATGAATTCTTAATCAGCCTTCTAACACAGTACTAGAAATAAAATGGGATTAGCTAATCTTTAGTAGAGAGGAAAACGAAAATTATAATGTAGTTAAAACATAATTTTCTGCTGGCCTTAAAAAAAAGTGTGATAATTCTTTCTTTGGCTACCAAGTCAAAGCATAAAGAATTCTGCACATTGTCAACATAACTCATATTTACAGAATATGAAACTACAGAACAATTTATACTCTATGCAAATATTTCCAATATAAACATTTAAAATGAATTTTGTGGTACGACCTAGGATTAAGAATATAATCAATCCTAACTTCAAAACCTTACATGTTAAGTTGCCTCATTTTATTTTTCTGAAGCTTTTAAGAGTTTTGTTTTAACCATTTCCCCCCCACCCCAGTATTTTCCTAAGGTTTTAATCTAAAATTTAACCTAAGGTTTAGCTCTAAGTTCCTCTTGTGTCTCCAAATGGAGAAAGTAATTAAACTTCACTGATTGTCTGCATACACACTACTATAATGTAGTGGTCATAATGATCTGAGAGGCATCTCAGATTACTGTTTTGGGACTTAACTAATTCAACTGTTGAAGAATTCCTAACATTTAGAAAAGACGGCCAAAACCATTTTTAGTTGGCTTTCCAAAAATCAAGCTAAGAAAATAAAGTATTGTCCCTATCATCAATTAGCTATCTTGTTTCCTGTGCTGTAGGAAAAAAAAAAATCATGTACATTATTACTGATTGAATTTCAAAGAAAACAAGTCCAATTAAGGTCCAGCCTGTAAACTACTTGAGGTCTGTCTTTCTAAACACATTAACACATGATGTTAAGAGAGGGGAAGGTTCATTTTAAACATTATGTGAGACATTTTCAAATAACTACAACTTACAGTATGGAGGAAATACTTTTCTATCTGTTTCCAGTACATCAGTTTGCTTTTTGTGTTTTTAAAAATCCAACACTTCACATGTTGACTGAAAATTTTGGAATACTTAAAGAAGCCAAAAATGAAAATGTGATTTCCTACTCTGTAATCCACTTGACCAGCCCATTTCCAGATTTTCAAAGATGTGTAAACTTAAGTGCAGCACTAGAGGTCTCTGTTATGAATAACTTTTCAGAATTCTTCCATGTTGGCTGAAACATTGGGAGTTGCTGGATTTGAATCTTGAGAAATGGCTGCAACTGTGACAATTCTTGGGGAGCCAAGCACCTCTGTAACCGACGAGTCCAGTTCTCCCGAGGTAACAATGGCAAGAGCTGTCCCACCACCTTTCTTATTCTGGTGCGTTTTGACATGTTTGGAGAGATGATCACTCCGCATAAATCTTTTAGAACATTCTGGGCATTCAAATCTCTTTTCACCTAAACAGAAAAATAGCAAATAAATAGTAATTCACTTTGTTTAAATAAAATCTTAATTTTAAGTAATTTCTCTTCTGGTCATACTACATTTTCATTTAACTTTTGACTAGCTGCAAACTACTTTGTTTTTATTTCAAAATGCTATCAAACAAGTAGTGTGGTTAGAGGAGAAAGAGCATGTGACTGAGAATAAAAGACCTGAGTTAAGTCCTGGTTTTATCAAGAACTGGAAATAAAATGGAGCAAGTGAAATAACCACTCTGGGCCTCAGTTTCTCATCTATGAAACAAGAGGGTTTCAAACGTGATCTGGAGAATCACTTCCAGGTATAAAAATATATAATGTTCAAAGGCTCACATTTACTCTTCCTTTAAAACTACTACCTGGGTTTTGGTTATAATGCCTAAAGGCATGAACATATCTTAGAACGATTTCAAATAAAATCAGTTAATAATTTAATAGTGTTTTGAGTTTCCTCACAAGGCAAAAATGAGAGTCAGACAAATACTACATTTCAACTAATAGAGTTTTTAAGTTTCCCAGAATAAGACTGTCAGGTTCTGGTATACAACGTGATCCTTAAATATGCTCTGTTTAAGATATAAGATAGGTCTTCTAGAACTAACCACTTCCATATTCTGGAATAAAAATGAAATGTTAAATAATAAGGGAAGAAAAACATTTCAATTTTGTGTATAATAGATCGGGCATGAAAAATCTGGTTAATTCGTATATTGTGATATTCACAATAGACCTACTATCTTTGGTCCTTCCTTCTAAAACTGTTACTTAAGGGAATGAAATGTTTTCTCAGTCTGACAGTAGAACTTGGATAACAAGGAAGTTCAGTTCAGCTGACTTCTTAGCTTGGCCCTGCTTTTGACTTACCAAGAGAAAATCTATAGGTTCAAGTTTGTCCATGTCAGATAATTTCCCCTCTTCTTTATGTGTTTGCCTTTATTTTTTAAAAAATTGCATTTGCAGTATCTCATTGAACTTTTCTTTCTCTTTCAGTCTTGAAAAATTGAATAAAAGGATAAATAAATGGTTTATACAAAATTCTCAAAGACATTAAAAATAAAGGCAGTTAAGCTTTAAAGTAAAATGACTTGCATTTTATGAATGCTAACACCTAGATAAGGATGGAAAGCAATTAAACAAGGGTTTAAGTTTAGGATCAGTTTTGAACTTTACACCTTGCAAGTTCCCCATTTGCTTTCAAAAGAAAAATTCTGTTGAAAAATGTTAAAGCTGGAAGAAATCTTAAAGATCTAATTTTACATTTTCATTTTATTGATGAGTGAGCGTTGGCTCGGAAGTTAATTTGCTCCATAGCAACAACGGCCAAGAAAAATCAAAAAGAAATCAGGTGGTGATGGCCTGATGGCACGCAATCATTCAATAAGCACTGAATCAACTGGGTGATCAACCTACACACTGGCTGTTCGATAAATATTTGTAAGCTGTAATGTTCAGGAACTTAGTCATTTTTCAACAAACATTTGTGGAACACTTGATGATACACTGGTGATACAAAAATGAAATAAATAAGTGAGAATTTCTTAGTTTAAAGCAACTTCCATTTTCTTGGGATAGTCATCTGCAACCACATAGAGCTATGGTTAAGTTTCCATTAAAGAAATCTAAGTCCTCAGCTACTCCACGGCAAACCGTAAGATAAATGGGAAATGATTTGTGTACGGACTTTGTAGTCTGTCTACTCCTAAGTGGTGTGGGTGTCCAATTAACTTCAAGCAATGAAAGTGGCTAGAACCTCTAAATAAGTAAATTATGTTGTACAATTAAACTATCCTTCCATACAGAACTATATTTTCTGTGGTATCAATTTCTAAATCTCCTACTCTTAGCAAACATTATCATTATACTTTATCTCAAGGAGGTACAGAGTTTTTGTACTAATTATACGTACTATAATGTTTTTATTATTTTAATTATTTCACAATTATTCTTAGTAGGCTAATACTTTTCATAATTAATGTAATTAATTATTAAAACTTGATATGAGTTTACTTATGATCAGCAGAATTGTCCCCCTCCCCCCCAAATGTCCATGCCCTAATCCCTGGAACTAATGGATATGTTTTATTACATGAAAAAAGAAATACTAAAGTTATAGAGGTTAATATAAGATTATTCTGAAACATCTGAGTGGGCCTGATCTAATCATATGAGCTCTTAAAAGCAGAGCGCTTTCTTCAGCTGGAGTTGGAGGGATGCAGCAGGAGAAATCAGAAATCGGATAAATCAGAAGTCTGAGAGGGACTTGACCTACACTGCTGGAGAGGGCCACAGAAGAAGTATGAGAAGGAATGTTAGCAACTTCCAGAGCAAAAACACCAGCCCCTGGCTGACAGTCAGCAATGAAACAGGGACCCTTATCCTACAACAGCAAAAACTGAATTTGGTTGATAGCCTGAGTGATTTTGGAAGCAAATTCTTCCCCAGAGCCTTCGGTAAGGAACACAGCCCAGCTGACACCTTGATTTCTACTTTTTAAGAGGGTAAGTGGCCCTAGACCAAGCTTACTCAAACTTTTGACTTAAAGAAACTGTTATATAATAAATGTGTGTGTTTTTAAGGTGCTGAATTTGTGGTAGTTTGTTACGGCAGCGACAGAAAACTAATAGTTATAGAAGATAAAACCTTGAAAGAAATAAAGCCTAATAATAAAATAAATTATAGCTGATACATTATATAGTTCAAGATCTGTAAAATGTCTTCATTACAAGTATCCAAAGCATGTCAAGGACAAATTTCATATTTTATTTCTCTAAAAAAAATTCTCAAAAACAACCCAAATGATTCTGGTTTAATAAACTGATAGAAGAAAAAATTGCTTCTTTTGCCTAATATGATATTCCTGACAGTAATTTCTCTCAGAAAAAAATCTGCTACAATTTTCAAGTGGAATCATAGATTTGAGGGATGAATGGAATAAAACAGATCTTTTAAGCTTTATTCATCGGAAGTAACCATCAGGAACCGATCATAGCTGTTACAGTGCTGACTGTAACCTGATGTTTGAAATGTTACCCTCAAACCTAAGCTATTACAATGTACAAAACATTTTATGAATTATTGTTATTTCTGAATTTTTCATTTAATAACACACCTCCTTATATACAAATTAATTAATTTCAGGAGCAAACTAAGGGGCTATATTAGTTTCCTATGGCTTCCATAAGAAAATACCACAAACCGGGTGGCTTAAAACGACAGATATTTATTCTCTCAAAGTTCTGGAGGCTAGATATCCAAAACTAAGGTGTCAGTAGGGCAATGTTTCCACCAGAGGCTCTAGAGAAGAATCCTGCCTTGCCTCATCCTAGCTTCTGGTGACTTCTGGCAATCCTTGGCACTCGCTGGCTTGAAGCTGCATCTCTCCAATTTCTGCCTGTCTTCACGTGGCCTCTTCTCCAGTGTCTCTGTGTCTTCTCCGCTTTTTAGATGGTCGTCAGTCATTGGAGTGAAAGCCTACTAGGTCCTAAAACCTAGGCACCAGGCACAGTATCACCTCATCTTAATTTGCTCAATTCGCAAAGAATGTATTTCTGAGTAAGTTTGCATTCAGAGATACCAGAGATTAGGACTTGAATATATCTTTCTGTGAGACACAATTTAACCCACTACGTGGAAATATTTATTTAAATATCTTCAATTTGTTATAGCCAATTATAAATACACCCTTTTTCAATGAGTAACTTACATCAAATGTCCATATGCAGCTATATACAATTTCTTAGAAAAAATAACCAGACTTTTATATATAACTCACATTACAAAAATATTTTTTTTGATTTGTTCTAAGAAACCTAGTAATTCAAACTGAGAAACCTGCAGTCTCTGGATCCCTCCGACTCTCCTCCTCCAGTGCCCTCAACCCATCAGGCCTTACTGGATACTCTTACCCAGCCTAGAATATCTAAACAAATCTTTTCATGAGTACCCTCAATTCTCCTGTGGATAAAAGTAAATTAAAAGGGGGCATGATGACAATTTGAGAGAAGTCATGTGGATTTAATTTTCTTGAAATAAAAGACTGGGAGTAAGGGGAGACTGAGTGAGAAATACAAGGGACATAAGAACACTTAAGGTGGTTTAGGTAATTATTAAAGTACTAAGGAAGTTGACAAAAAAGGATAAGATTGATAGGCTACTCTGAGAGACTGGCTGACATCTGAGACCATGGATTTACAGGGACATCAATTTGCATAATGTGTAATTTTTCATTTTCTCCTTCAGCAATTATCTAGTCAAATACAGAAGCCCTTTGGTCATTTCATCATAAATGCCTTTAAAAAAAAACTTATGTACACTAATAATATTAACTATTATCTATAAATAGATGACTACATCAAGATCCAGATTCCTTAACTCAACTGTGAACCTGACATCTCCTAGATGTGCCACAGGCAGCATCACTCAACATGCCACAAACAGAACTTATCAACTCTTTCCAATCCTTGTAATTCTTCAGAAATAAAGGGAGAAGGAGGAAATTATTAAGAGGTAATGTCAGTAAAGATGGTGACCTCCAAAAATTCACTCCTCTATGAAAAGAATTAGAAAATCAAACCAAAACAATCAAAATCATGCCTCTTAGAATCTAGAAATTAATCAAGGCTTGCAGTAATTCAGAGAGTGTTTACTAAAGAAAAATGGCTGAAATCTTGATAAGAACAGAAATCTTTGTGTTTTAATTGGCCTATTTCCATTTTCTATTCCCCAGTAGCCTAGAAGCCACCAGAGGAAGCAGAACAGAGCTGGAGCTCTTTCAAAACCTCATTCCCCCAAAATTCTCATTCTCTGATCCATCCAGTGGTTCTTTGGAAAACTCCAAATATAAGATTGTTGTATTTAACCTGACTTGGAGGTAATCCAATAAACTCAAAGCAGGTTAAATGCAAAGAGACTGGCAATGAGACACATAATAATAAAATGTTTAAAGTAAAAAAAAAAACAAAAAACCAAAAACAAAGAGAGAATCTAGAAAGCAGCAAGAGAAAAATGACTCATTACCTACAAGGGATTGTTAATAAAAATATTTTTTTCATTGGAGATCATGGAGGCTGGAAAGCAGTTGGATGATATAGTCAAAGATAAAGAAAAAATAAATTGTCAACCAAGAATTCTCTATACAGAAAAACTATCTTTCAAAAGTAAGGAAAAATTAAGACATTCCTAGATTAATAAAAACAGAAATATTTGCCACCAGGAGATTTGCACCTACAAGAAATACGAAAGGAAGTTCTTCAGGCTGAAGTGAAAAAGGCACTAGATGGTAACTTAAATCCACATGAAAAAATAAAGAACAGGTAAGGTAATTATAGTTAAATGTAAAAGGCAGTATAAATGCATTTTTGATTTGTGACTCCTTTTTTTCTCCTATCTGGTTTAAAACACAACTGCATAAAGCAATAATTATAAAGCTGTGTTGATAGGTACATAATGTATGAAAATGTAATTGGTTAAAGTAACAGCAGATGGGGAGACAGAGCTATATGGGAGAAAAGTTTTTGTATACTATGGATATAAAGTAAGTATTAATCCAAACTAGATCATTATACAATGTAATTATCATCCCCAAGGTAGGCAACCACTAAGAAAATAACTAAAATATATTATATATGATTAAAAATAACAAGAATTAAAATAACACATGAGGAAAATTTATTTAACTCAAAATGTCAATAATGGAGGAACATAGGAACAAAAAAGAAGACACACAGGAAACAAATAACAGAATGGCAGAAGTCCTTACCAGTAACTGTATTAAATGTAAATGTATTAAACTCTCCAATTAAAATGTGGATGAAGGAGAACCCAGAGTTGATGAGTCCAACCAGTTTGTACAATAAATGAAAATTTATGACTACATACATAATTACAAAATTAAGAGAACAATAAAGATTAAAAGAAAGCTCTTACAGTTAAAATTAGATGAGGGCATGTCAAAAGGATAGAAGAGACCATCTAAAACTACTTACATTGGCCAAAGATGAAACATTTGAGCAAGAAAAATAAATAATGACAGTAATGGATTATAATCCTCAAAATAAAATACTTGAGTCCATAATGATATAAATAAATGACTGAATAAAGAAATAATTGGGGAAGAAGGTATAAATCTTCCTTACACAAGAAGTACAAGTGAAAACTGTACAAGTAAAATGACTTTTAGAACACCATAGCAATAACGGCTGTAGGCACGGTACAACGAGGAATGCTAAAAGTAAAATGTTAGTATTTTCTTTAAAGAGAAACAGGATATTTGTGTAGACTCGATGAATTGCCTCAAAAATATTTACTAATTACTGTGGTTTTCATGAAAAGCCACAAATTCTTTGATAATTCTCTTTACAGGAAGTAGAGCTTAATTTCCCCTCCCCTTGAGTGTGGACTGGACTTACTTACTTGCTTATAATGAAGTTATTTTTTTAGAAAGAATAAAATAACTTCACAGTGGAGATACCTGGCACATACTAACTTAACCAATTCATCAAGGTTAATATCGCCAATAAGACATACTGACGTCCTGTACTCCCTGACATAATGTGCTGAGAAGGGCAATAATGTCTATGATATTTTTCCTAACAGCAATTCATAACCTCAATCTAATCATAAGAAAATATCAGACAAACCCAAATTGAGGGATATTCTCCAAAATACCTAACCTTCAAAAATGTCAAGGTCAAGAAAAGCCAAGGAAAGCAGAAAAAAATTTCACAGACTGCAGGAGACTAAAGAGCCATAAAAGATAAATGTAACGTGGTATTCTGGATTGAATGTCTGCTTGGAACAGAAAAAGTGTATTTGTGGGAAAGTTTTTAGTTTAATTAATAGTATTGTGCCAATGTTAATTTTTTAGTTTTTATAAGTTACTGTGGTTACGAGAGAGGTTAATTTTGGAGGAAGCTTGGTTTAAGATATGAGAACTCTCTATACTATCTTTGCAACTCTTCCAAATGTACAAAATTATATCAAAACAAAAAGTTATAAACAAACAAGCTCTTAAAAGTTTAAGGGAAAAATTAGGTCACCTACAAAAAAACAAGAGAACAACAACAATAGACTTCGTATTAGTATACCACAAAAGAAGACAACAGAGCAGTGCCGTTAATGTTTTGATACAACATTCAACCTAGAATTCTGTATTGGCCGAACTATCAATTAAGTGGACAAGCAAAACAAAGACACTTCAGACAAACTTACTTCCCCATGCATTTCTATAGAAGGCAATTCAGAATGTTTTCCAGCAACTAAGGGAGCAAACTGAGAAAAACGAAGATATGAGATCTTGATAACACTGGGTATAAACCAATAAAGCAGGGAAAAAAAGTCTCGAGTCCTAGAGAGGAACCAGTCTGTGTTTGATCAGAAAGCTGGAGACCTCCAAGAATATGGAGAACGTAGATGGAGTTGATACTATTCTTGAAAAGCTGAAATAATAAAAAAGTTGAAATAACGATGCAAGTGGGGAAAAGGCAATTAAAAACTACGAAAAAACAAAAAACACATAGGAAAGAATATGTAACCACACTACATTACAGTCATAATGTAATTACTGTTTACTAATTTTAAACCTTAAAAACGAATAAGCTATTTTAAAAAAGGAGAAAGTGCTTACTGAAAAGAATGTAAACATTTTAACATTAAGAGAAAGAGAAGACAGTAAAAGTTTAGGTGAGAGAAGTTAGGAGGTGAAAGGGATGAGAAATGAAGAACAGACACGGTAATAACAAATCGGAGAGCAGTGAGTCAAGAGACAACGCCGGGCCCGCACACAGTTAAAAATAACTGAATGTCATCAGATGGTTCAAAGTGAGGTAAATTCTTAACTCTCAATGTAAGAAGTCAACAGATACTGTCTAAAACTGAAAGATTAACAAGTAACAGTGTATTATTTAAATATATGGCGGCCATCACAGGAAGAATAAAAATATAAAAATAGTTAAAAGATTAAATATGGTTTTCTTTGGACAGCAGAATAGGGGTGGGAGTAGAGTCTCTTACATTGATAAAGCTTATAAAAAATAGGAAATATGTCTCAGAAATGAGATAAAGAATTTTGATCTTAACATCTTCCATATAATCACCACAGTGAATTCTCTTTTTAATTTCTGTATTTCCAATTTGATAGCTATCTGTCACTGAAATTTTCATTTAAGTGCTGTAAAAACAAGCAAAAAGTACAAGTCCTAATAAACCAACTAACCTGTATGGGTTCTTCTATGTCTCTGAAGCTCATCACTCCTTGTGAATCTTTTGCCACAAAACATCCAGTTGCACACAAAAGGTCTTTCTCCAGTATGCCAGCGAAGATGTGCTCGTAGGTGAGATGTTTTGCCATAAACTTTTCCACATCCTTCAATATGACAGATATGCTGTTTCTTTTTTCCTGGTTCATTACTGCCTCTAACAGAAACAAAAACCAAACATTAATTACAATCCCAAACACCAAGCTTAACATTATGGAAAATAAAAGAGAAATTGTGCTTTTCTGAATGGGTTTTTAAAATTATGATGCCTTAACTGTAGTTAAATAGTAAAAAAAATCAATTAAAAAAAAACCCCAGGTTATGTACTAAACTCAAAAATGCTATGAAAAACATTAATATCAGAGTGTTTATGTTCTGTCATGGACTTCATGTTCATTTCTTCATAGGCTCTTCCCTTAGGAAAAAAGTCTCTCAGCTTTACAAGACATTTGAAGATTCTTCTCTAAAATACCAAAAGATGATATTCCCCATTTAAACGTAAGATTCAGAGCTTCAATTCCAGCAAGACAGTGTGACACGCTCCATGGACTGACACCCCAATGAAACTGGTGAAAATTATAAAAAATAAACACCATCTATAGTCTCTGGAAATGGCCCTAAGAGCATACAGCAAATAAAGAAACACTTATTCATGAAAATGGAATAGAACTTGGTATGAAAAGTGAGAGAATGTGATATGTGAACCAAGATGCTCCCTCTCTCCCACTCCTCCCTTGACACAGAAACTGCAGACTAGTGCAGCCAAGGACAGGGTTCCCCCTCCTCCCACCTTCTAGTGAGAGAACTATGTCCCCAAGCGGGGCAGGTCGTCAGCATTTCTCATTCTACTCCCAGCTACCTGTGGCTGAGGCTAAGGTGAGTGTGGATAACAGGTACAGAACTCCCTTCCCCCACTAAATCCCAACTCCTGAGACAGGGTTTACCTTGCATAGGGCACGAAGAAAATACTGGGGTCCAGATCACTATTAACCCAGCTCATTTGCAGTCCATAAATCAGAGGTCCCAAGCCAGGAGAGGCAAGCCAAGAAAATCTGAGACTACAAGAAAATCTGCCCGCCCCCACATGCCCACATGCCCACATGCCCAGCTCCTAGAGCAGGGATGCCACTCAGAAAACATGCCACTGTCTCAACCCTCAATTCAAGACCTGTGACACAGATTTTGGCCAGAGGGAGAGCACAGGATAAAACAGAGGGCTCCAAATCTCCCCCACACTGTTGACTGACTTCATTTGCAACAAAGTGTGAAGAACTTTGAGCCTCAGGGGGCTCTTAAAAAACAGTGGAGATTGTTGCAAAAGGCAATTGGAGAAATGGACTAAACTATAGGCTTGCTTAGGTTGACAGAGAGAAGCCAGAAAAGAGACAGCTAGGAGGCAACTTCCAAGATCAGAATAAATTCTCAAACACAGACCTAGTGCTCTAGCACTTAAAGGAATCTGATCGGATCAGTCTGTGGGAGGAACAGATGCTCCAAGGCATTGTTGAAAATAATAGAGCAATCAGCTGGCAATTAGAGGAGTCTGATACCTGGGTGTGGTCAGGGAAAGAGGGCTGTCAAAAATAGCTCAGCCAAAACCACAGTCATCCCAGAGTCATTATCAGAACACCTGAGTCTGCATCCACTGGGGAGTGACAGCTTCCTACTGGAGGTGGGAGGGGTGTCTCTAAAATAATCCAGCCAGTCACTAAACAAGGGAACAACAATAACAAGCTGGAGTGGGGAAGCACAGGGGGCAAGTACTAACGGCTGCTACAATATAGTATCTAAACTGTCCAATTTCTAACAAAAAGATTTCTGTAAACAAAAAATTGATTTAACACAAAATTGAGTTATGTAAACAAAAACAAAAAACAAAAAGTATGACCCACACTCTATGACCCGCACCTGGGAAAAAAAGCAGGGAAGAGAAACCGCCTGTGACAGCAACCAGATTTAACAAGACGTCAAAGGAGCCACTGAAAATATGTTTAAAGACCTAAAGGACATCATGATTAAAGAAACAAAAGCAAGATATAAAGACAATGTCACATCAAGTAGAGAATATCAATAAAGAGTTAGAAATAAGTTTTAAAAGAACCAATGGGAAACTCTAGCGATGCGAAGTACATCTGAAATGAAAATTCACTAGAGGTATTCGAGAGAAGAAATAGGGATGTTGAATATACAACGGAGATCATGCAACCCAAATAAACAAGAAAAGAAATAAAGAAAAATGAACAGTATCACAGAAATGTGGGATACCAACATAAATATGGGAAGGGAGGGATGGGGAGAGGATGGGAGAGTAGAGAAGTGATGAAAGAGTAGGAAAAAACATTCAAAGAAAAAATGGCTGAAAAAGTATGGAAAAACATGAACCTACACATTCATGAAGCTCAATAAACTCCAAGTAGGATAAATGCAGAGATCCATAAATAGACACCTTATACTAAAAATCTTGAAACCCAAATATAAGGACAAAAACTTGAAAGCAGCAAGAGAAAAATGTCGTCACTTACAAGGGAACCCCACAGAGATTAAAAGCTGTCTTCTCAGCACAAACAATGATGTTTAGAAGGCAGTGGGAAAATTTATTCAAACAAAAAATCTCAACTAAGAATCTTATATCCAGCAAAGCTATCTTTCAAAAATGAAGATGAAATAAAGATATTCCCAGATGAACAAAAACGGACATAATTTGTTGCTAGCAGACCTGCTTTGAAAGGAACACTAAAGCAAGTTCTTCAGGCTGAAAGCAAATGAACCCAAAAGCACACAAAGAAACAAAAGGGCACCAGCAATCGTAATTATGTAATTATAAAGATCAGTTTAAGTGCATATTTCTTCTTTTAACTGGTTTTAAAAAGCAATTTTATAAAACAGTATGTATAAAATGTACTTTCAAGCCCATAACATTAGAGAAATGCAATATATGTAACATATTTGCCAATAATAGCACAAAAATGGGAGCAAAGCTGTATTGGACTAAAGAAATGACTCCAGATGGGATCTCAAATCCACAGGAACAAATAAAGAGAACTAGAAGTGAGGCAGTTAACACAGGAAAAGCTATATATACTTGCTGGCCTTCTCTTCACTTCTTTAAAAGTAAAATTATATAAAACAATCATTGTAATTATTGTTGGGTTTGTAACACTAATAGATATCTGTAATAACAATAATACCACAAAAGAAGTAAAAGCGAATAGACCTCAATAGGAGTAACTTTTCTATAACTCACTGGAATTAAGTTACTATAAATCTTAAACCGATCCTAAGTTACGAAATATATATTAAGACCTAGAGCAACCACTAAGGAAATAACTCAAAATAATACAGTGAAAAAAATCATTAATGAAATTAAAATGCTAAATTATAAGTTAAGATGCTATATTATATTCGCTTAATGCAAAAGAAAGTAAAGGAGGCACAGAGGAACAAAAAAAGGCATGCAATACAGAAAACAAAAAATAGCAAATAAATTCAACTACATCAGTAACATAAATGTAAATGGATTATACAATCCAATCAAAAGGCAGATTTTTTCAGATTGGAATTTTAAAAAGAACAAGAGCCAACTACATGCTATCTGCAGGTGACATACTTTATTTGAAAGATACAAAGAGATCGAAAGTAAAATGAAAAAAGATGCCAATAACAACCACAAGAAAGCTGGTGTGGCTACACTAACATCAGACAAAAGATGTTATTAGAGATAAAGAGGGAGATTTGATAAGGACAGATTGGTGAATTCATCAGAAAGACATAACAACTATAAACATACATGCACTTAAGCAAGAGAGTGACAAAAGAGCACCAAAACATATGAGGTAAAAACTAACAAATGAAGGAATAGACAATTCAACAATAATAGCTGAAGTCGGTGATATTTTCATAAACAAGAACAACTGTATGCCAATTAGTTAAATTAAATAACACAGATGGGATGGACAAATTACTAGAAAGACACAAAGTACCAAAACTGACTCACAAACAAATAATCAGAAAAAAACCGTAACAGGAGATTGGATTAGTAGTCAAAAAAACACCCAAAAGGAAAGCCCAGGAAAAAATAGCTACACTAGTCGAGTCCATAAAACATTTTTAAATTAATACTTTTTTTTTTCAACAAACTTTTTTAAAAAATAAAACTGGAGAACACTTCCCAACTCATTCTATGAGGCCAGTATTACCCGTACTAAAAGCAAAGACATTCATTATAAAACTCTCATGAACATAGACACAAAAACCCTCAAAAAAAATACTGGCAAACAAAATCCAGCAACAAGTAAAAATAATTATAATGGGGAGCTGGGAGAATGGGATGAAGGGTTAAAGAAGGACAAATTAGTTAACAGATGGACACAAGAATGGGGAACATGGCATAGGGAATGCAGTTAGCATTAATGTGATGGCTAGATGGAGAGCCAGAGGAGAGAAAGAGCAATTAGGGGGATCGTTTCATAAACTACATAAATGTCTAACCAATGTACTGTATACTTGAAACTAATAATAAAATAAAATTTTTTAAAAAGGGAAAAAAATTATAAACCATGACCAAGTTGGATTTGATCCCATGAATGTAAAAGTACATTAACATCTGACAATCAATTGATGTAATATAATATACCCTTACTGCTAGAAAAAGAACCAAAAACTACATGATCATCTCAACAGATACAGAAAAACACTGGACGCAATCCAACACCTTTTCAAGATAAAAACATTCAACATAGTAGGAATAGACGGTGCTTTCTCAATAAAAGGCATATTTAAAAAACCGAGAGACAAAATCATACTTAATGGTAAAAGAGTATATGCTTTTCCTCTAAGATGAACAAAAAAATGCCGCCCACTTTCACTTCTATTCAACATGTACTGTAGCTTCTGGACAAAACAATTAGGGTAAGAAAAAGAAAAATCATTGAGAGTGAAAAAACTGAAATAAAACTATCTCTATTTGTAGATGACATAATCTTACAGAAAAACTAAGCGAACTAATAAGAGTTCAGCAAGACTGCAGGATACGCGATTAATATGCACAAATTAATTATATTTCTATACATTTGCAATGAACCATCAAGAAAAGTTTCATTTACAATAGCATCAAAGGAATAAAATATTCAGAAATAAATTTAATTTAAAAAGTGCAAAACATACACTCTGAAAACTATAAAACAGTATTGGAAGAAATTAGAGAAGATCTAAATAAACAGAAAAATACATACCACATATAAGGATCAGAAAACTTAACATTGTTAAGTTGGCAATATTTACTAAGTTGATCTAAAGATCCAATGCCACCCCATCAGAATCTCATCTGCCTTCTTTGTAGAAACTGACAAGCTGATTCTAAAAATTCACTCATTGCAAATGTCCCTATAGAGTCAAAACAATATCAGAGGACTTATACCTCCCCATTTCAAAAGTTATTACCAAGCCAAAGTAATCAAGACCATGTAGTACTGACATAGAGACAGATATATAGAACAATGGAATACAACTGAAGAGTCCAGAAATAAATGTATCACGGTCAACTGATTTTTGACAAGGATGCTGTGACCATTCAATACATGGGGAAGAGTTAGTCTTTTCAACAAATGGTGTTGAATAAAACCTTAACTCATATCATATAAAAAAATTTAACCTCAAATTAATCAAAGACCTAACTATAAGAACAAATGCTATAAAAAACTCCCACAAAAAAGCTAGGAGTCTTTGTGACCTCAGATTTGGCAATAGATTCTTAAGATATGGCACCAAAAGTGGAATCAATCAAAGACAAGACGGACTTCATTAAAATAAAAACTTTTGTGTTTCAAAGGACACTATCGAGAAAATGAAAAGACAACACAGACTGAGAGAAAATATTTGCAATCATGTATCTGATATGCTAAGGCACTCGTATCTGGAATATACAAAGAACCAATTCAATAATAAAAAGATAAATAGTTTAACTAAAAATGGGCAAAAGATCTCAATAGACATTTCTTCAAAGAAGATACACAAATTGCTACTAAGCACATGAAAATATACATCATTAGTTATCAGGGAAATACAAATCAAAACCACATTGAGATACCACTTCGCACCCACTAGGACAGCCATTAAAAAGAGTCAGATTATAACAAGTATTGACAATTATGTGGAGCGATCAGAACCCTTATACACTGCTCATGGAATGTAAAATGATACACCCACTTTGGAAAGCAGTCTGGCAGTTCCTCAAATGGTTTGACCTAGAGTTACCAGTATTCCATTCCTAGGTATATACCTAAGAGAAATGAAAACATATGTCCATACAAAAATTTGTATACGAATGTTCATAGCACCATAATAGCCAACAGGTGGAAAATGCCAAATGTCCATCCACTGATGAACGGATAAGTAAAATATTGTATATCCATACACTGGAATAGTACTTGTTCATTAAAAAGAATGAAATGCTAAGACATGCTAGCATATGGATAACCCTTTGAAAACATGTTAAATGAATGAATGAAACCAGTCACAAAAGACCACATATTATGTGATTCCATTTACATGAATGTTTGGAATAGGCAAATCTATAAAAACAGAAAAGGTTTAGTGGTTGTCAAGAGCTGGGAGGGTTGGGGAATAAGGGGATGATAGCTAAAGAATACATAGTTTCTTTTAGGGGTGACAAAAATGTGCTAAAATTAACTGTGGTGATGAATGCACAATTCTGTGAATATATTAAAAACTACTGAAATGTATACTTTAAATGAGTGAATTATAAGGTATGTTTTATGTCAATAAAGTTCTTTAAAATTTTACATAATTGAAGAAAGTCAAGAGAAGAAAAATAAATGAAGTAAACCATAAAAAAAAAAAAGTATAAGGTTCAAGGTAGAGGACCGCTGAAATCCCATTCCTGAATAGCTCAACTTAACCTCCTTCAGAACAATATTATATCTTGACTTCTGGACTACAAAGCTAATGATGTTCTAATGATCAAAGTACCCAGCCAATGGCTTGGTTTTAACTATTTTCTGCCCTCCAGAAAGACACAGCATTTACCTTCCTTCTCCTTCCCTACAATTAGGACAGGAACAGGCAACTCTTCGAAGCCTCTTGCCAGGCTGTACCTCTTGATCAGAAGCTTGCTGGCCTTGCTGCAAATGCACTTGTGTGAGTTGGTCAGGACTAACAGCACCTATCGTTGCATTAGCAATTCCTCCAACTGCTACAGTAACAGGAGCTATCGTAGCTTGTTGGACTTTTACGCCATCTTGTCCTTGCTGCTGACCTAAAAATGGGAGGGAAAAAGAGTATTATAATGTTTTCTATTCCTCAAGAAAGGCAAAAAAAAATTCCATGTGAACATTTTAAAGCTATCGTATTTGTTCTAATACATAATCTGTGTAAAGTACCAAAGCAAAGGGGTTAATGATTTACACTATGCCAATCCTCCACAATCTAGTAATTTTTACTTTAGTAGCTTAGGCTGCCTCTCTATCTGGTTGGTGGGACTATATCCATAAATCATTTAACCCTCTTGTGGCTTAACTTCTCCATCTGTAAAATGAGGATAATAATACTTGCCACCTACCTACCTCACTGAAGTGCTGTGAGGATTCATGAGACATTATTTGAAAAGTACTTTGAGATCCTCAGATGAAAGATGCTATATAAATACAAAGCATTATTATTACCATTTCCACAGTAAGCAACATATCTCATTCACTCCAAGAAAATGAATGAAAAGTAAACTAAAAGGATTAAGTTTTGGACATTTCTCATTCCTAAATACTTCAAATTAAGCAAACATTTCTTTATTGATGAGCCTTTTTTATTACACGCATTGAGTTTGTTAAAATGCAAAATCACCCATAATTATTACATACTGATACTAGAATCATAAAACAGACATTTAGGATATTGTTACTTTGTTCACTTATGTTATATATAGTTTAGACTTCATCTCCCAGGTTAGCACATATACCAACTTGGCTTCACCTACAGAAAAATATGATAAATAATACAAAATATTACCCCAAAAAGCTGTTTACATGGCTTAAGCTGATCCCGAAGGGCACATGAGTATGGCTTACACTTATCCTTTCTTTCACCACAGTTCTACTTTCAGGTGTGGGAATACAAAGTACATAAAATGGACAGAAAAGGAAACACCACCTATTTATGAAGGAATGCTCCCACCTCACAGAGTTGATATACAGATCAAATTAATTTTTACAAACCCTTGAACACAGTGCTTGGCACAGAATTGTACATTACATGCTAGCTATTATTATTATTATTAGTCTCAACTGAGTCGGGTGGCAATATAAGAACAAAATATGGTAGCAGAAATAAACATGTGAGTACTACATGTGAGTACTAAAAGGGCTTATTTTAAAGTTGCACATGTAGTACTTTAAATGTGTACAGCAACCAAGAAAAGATAATAAAAAATAGCAAGTAAGAAAACAGCACATATTTTTCAAACAAAATTAAACCTCTGATTCTGCCAGCCAAAATCAGTCTCACCTTCCTATATACTCACAGCACTCTGAAACCTTTGGTGGCACCAATAACTAAAATACAAATAAAAAATATGTATTTTTGTCACTGTTTTAGTAAGGATATATAGATAGATAGATAGATATACACATATCTATATATATATTAGTTCTTCTACTACAGTTAAATTTTTGTTCACCTTTGAATTTAACAAGGTGCGATAGGTAAAGCAACACATGGTAAGTCATAAGTTGTGAATTCCTGTCCCCTTCAGTAACCATACTCGGAAATCCACAGTTTCCTCACCTCTAATTACTGCTGACCTCCCTAAAATCCCTGTCTCCTATCTACTCTAAAGAGTTGTTCATAAAGATCAAGTCGATTTCCTAGTGAGTAAAGACTGTAAGTTGCAAAGCAACACATAAATGTAAAGTAAAAAATATTATGCCTCATTTTATCTTTTGAGGACATAAAAGTTTTACATATCCAATAAAACCAGATTCCAAAAGGATGACCTTGACTAAGCAAACTATTCAAATTACTTGTATATTTAGAAGCACAGTGATACACATATTCCATTTACTGCAAAAAGAATGCACTGTTAGAAATGGGAGTTCTATCTGAACTAGTACTATATAGTGTTTTGTTTTGTTTTTATAGTCTTTATGACTTGGTCCCTATAAAGACACAGGTATTTTAAGTTGGCAAGTATTCTTTACCTCCTCTGAAGTCGTGAGATATTTCTGGCCATAATTTTTCCAGCTACTGTTCATTTAACAGTTGGTCATTCCTTTCAGGTTGCAATGATATTTAAGATACCCTTTATGTCAAAAAGCTGCTAGAGATCCCTAGCTAATCATTCCCCTCAAATCCCCTGACCATTTTCTCAAGCCTCCATATTGTGAACATTTGTTATTCAATGCCTAAACAACTTGGGAGGTTGTTTCAATGAATACTACTAAGCAATTCATATTTGAATTTATATATTTAAGCCTGGCAATACACTTGACTTCTTTACCTAGATATTCTAGACAGTTCAGGTTCAACATATTTCAATATTACTTTTCTTTCATTTCTGCTGTTACTAATCACGTACAAGTCACTAAACTCCTTACCAAGGAAGGTCTTCAAGGCCCTGCTCAAGTCTAACTTTACCAACCCCTCATCATGGATTAGCCTATCACTTGTTTACTATGCTCCTGACACACAGGACTTTTATTCTGGCCCTCAAACAAATTAAGCTCATTCCCTTCTTAGGGACTCTGCACATACTGTTTGGTCTGGGTGGGGATGCCTTTGCATCCAGATCTCTGCAGAGCTGACTCCTTAGTAATATTCTGGTGTTCTCAGTTCAAACCTCTTCTCTTTAGAAATGCCATTTCTGACCACATCGCTTAAAATGGTCCCACTAATCCGTTTCTATACCATCACCAGGTTTTATCTTACTTGCCTTAAATTATCTTGTCCTTTTCTTATTTTTTCTGTCTTCGCCTCAACTTCTCAATGTTGAGTGCATGAGAACAGGGATCTTGCCTGTTACATTCACTGCTGTATCTCCAACACTTGGAACAGTGCCCAACGTACAGTAGCTTAATAAAGGAAAGCTTAAAAATGAATTCATCTTTAAATCTTGTTTCTACTAATGTTTCTGTTCTAGTAACTGCTATTACTACTCTCCTGATTACCTACCTACACTCAAAATCTTAAAAAGTCAACTTTTAGGCTACTTCTTTACCCATTAATTTATAGGAGAGCCAAGTTAAAAGATACGTAATAGCATTATAATTCTTGGGTTCATCTTATCTTTCTGTTGTCAAAACTATCACCCTGGTCCTTGTTACTCTGTGCCTCTACCAGCCTAAATGGGACACATGCCACTTATCTCATTCTTCAAACTGCTGCCAGAAAAAAAATGTTAACCGCTGTTCTGATCATATCACTTCCCTGCTCAGTAACTCTCAACCATTCGCCAATGACCAAAATCTGGTACTCAAATGATTCTACCACAAGGACTTTGTCCCTGGTTCACAGACTTCCTCCTAATGACCAAATCCAAGGTTCATTTTGTCAATAAGCATTACAGGATTGCTCTGCTGCATTTGACACCACTGACTCTAACTCCCTACATTCTCAGAAACCCCTTCTTCTATATTAGCTCTTCTTATCAGCATTTAAATCTAAGCTTACATCACAGTCTTAAAAGATTATCTACACAGGTTGCTTTTACTGCTCATTTCCCATTCTCTCTTCAAACTAGTGAAATGAGGTGTCCAAATCACTCTGCTAAAATCATGTCAGAACTAATTATTTCTTCGTTGGTAAATCCAAAGGTACTCTTCCACTTTATTTTTCTCTGGAGCAACTGGAGCTGCTAATCTCACTCTCTTCATGCAATGTTCTCCCCTTTGTGTTTCTCTGATACTACTCACCACTGGTGTTCCTGCTACTTCTCTAACCACAGCTACACTGATGTCCTTCCTAGGCTACTCTTCACTGTTCTGACTTCTTATTCCAACTCTCTCCTTAGGTTATTGCATTCACTTTCATGACTTTTACTATTATGTGTATATAAACTCCTCTCTCCCAAATCTGTATCTTCTGCTCAAATACCTCTCATGAGTGTCATACTCTTATTGTTGTCTGTCAGGGAACATTTCCACCCAGATTTCTCACAGGCAATCTGTCTAGAAATCAGACAGGTTATCTCACTTTCCTAAACTAGCTCTTTCTCACTGTTTGAACAGAAAACTTGGTAGTTATTCTTGACTCCCCTCCATCTCTTTCATCCCCCACAACAACAGTAGCTATCACTTTATACTTACTTTACTGGATGTCTCACATACATT
The DNA here is from genome assembly GCF_902729225.1 of Pteropus medius. Lineage (NCBI taxonomy): Eukaryota > Metazoa > Chordata > Mammalia > Chiroptera > Pteropodidae > Pteropus > Pteropus medius. The sequence continues at coordinate 9,988,875 of NW_024342467.1, read as the reverse complement.
ATTTTATTATCACCCCACATCCCTATGGGTTGAGTACTGATGTCTAAATTTTAAGTTGAGAATACTGAGGTTCTGAGAGGTACACAAGGTCACAAAACACTATGTGACAGAACTGGGATTTGAACCCAGTGCTAGCTAACTATAAAGGCTACTCTCTTTCCACCACATATACTACTTATGTTGATCAGTAGTCCTTGTTGAGTCTATCTCTTCAAAATATCTCAAATTTGTTCATTTTCTCCATCCCTGTTGCCTGTATACATTAGCACAGGTCCTTATCACAATTATACTAGTTATTTCCATAATGCTGATACAAATCTAGTCCCCCCACGCCCCCCTCCCCCCGCCAAATTAATGGGCCCTCAGTGCATTCACAATAAGGTCAATATTACTTATCATAGTGCATAAGGTTCTCCATAATCTAGTGCTTGCATACTTTTATAAATTCATCTCTTGGCACTCCTCCTTCATTCCCACTCTCAATGCCAGCTACGCTGAACTCCTATTTCCTCTAATGTTGCATGCTCGATTGTCTCTGGGCCTCTGAATAATGTAGCTGGAATCTAACACATTCTCCCATCCCAAACCTCCATCTCCCTTGGTGTGACAAAGGCAACTCATCTTACAGAACTCATGCAGGTGTCATTCCGTTGGGAAGTCTTCTTGATGAGTGCCTCTCTAAATCTAAGTCAAATATCTCTTTCCTATTTTCCAATAATATCCTGTGCTTAATTTTGTCATTATCAACAGACAAATTATATGGTGAATTCATACTGCAAATTGTTGTTTATTTTGTCTTTCCTAATAGATGGCATATTGTCTTTGAAGAGCTAAGTACAACTCCCTCTGTTTTGCATTCCGAAAAGTGTATTGCCTGGGTATGTTAAGACTTATGAACAAATGATTGGCCCATATGGTACTGAATGCTGTCACTGTGTTGAGCTAAAGTCATGAGTATAGAAATTTCTCTTAAATTGTAATTTTTTTTATAGGATGACCACTACTAGTTGTAGTTCAATCAGGAAAGTCAGGACTATAATAAAAAAAAATAAGTGCAGGAAAAAGCTGTTACACAGGAAAAGTAGTTGGTTAGTTGGACTGACTGTGTGTTCAATTTGTCAAGTAAAAGGTGATCATAAAGATGTTTAAAAATATAAGAAACCGTGCCAATGACAATGTTGGTGACAATGGGAAAGGTAAGTCATTACAGAAACAAACTATGTTTTTACAGTTGTAAAATACCTTCATTATTGAAATGTCTGGAGGAAAAACGTTATTAATGCTCCTCTGAAACTCTAGTCTCTAACCTCTCTGTTACCACTGAAACTGTGTTATAACATAATTTTATAAATAACTGAAAATTTCTTGGTAATGTAACCTCTTCCTTCTGTGCTGCCAGAAGCAGAAAACACTCCAAGGCTGCTTGGAGCAACCTGGCTATCTTATGCCTTTCCTTTTTTACTGTCCCTTTTTTCAAATATAGAAACCGGGCCAAGGGTAACTGGGAGCAGTTGGTTAGTAGGTAGAATATTAGATTGCTAGATACTCAAGAACATCTAGAATAGGTATTCAGGAGAAACTCTGTTTCTTGCACATTTTCCTATGGCACCAGCTGGAGTGGTCTTTTGCCTCATAGAGTAGTAAGATCTGAGACTTGTGTTTAAGCTTAGGAGACAAGAAAGCAGATTTAATTAAAGTAAGATGGCATTTTCCATACAAACTAACCCAGTTCTCTGGAGTTTGAGGCAGGGGATCTATACCTAAGCCAGTGAAGTATTACTCTGACTTGAATTTCACTACACTTAGCTCCCTATGTGACCTCGGGGACTGGCTGAGTTGGAATTTGAGTATTCTTGTTTTCTCTAATCAGATACCATAGCATTCTACCGCAGTATTAAACACAAATTATTTCTAACAAAAGCTGCTCAAGACAGAGGACCTCTGTGTGGTTTTATGTCCTTTGGCTATCAGAGTTCCTAGCACACTGGAAGTACTCAATAAATGTTTCTTAAATAAAGTGAATGGTAATCTAAAATGCACGTAAACACAGAAGTTTTCTTACAAAAGTAGGCCAGCAATAGATCACAGGACTACTAAATGACTTTCAGCTTGCAGAAAACATGCTATATGGGTAGCAAGATAGTAAGAAACAGAGTAAGTGGACACTTACCACAATGACAGTTCTCTCCTGCTTCACTGATCTGAATTCAGATCATTTAGGATTATGTTCCAGAGGATAAATCACAACCTAAAACCATTGTTTCTCTTCTCTCAGGTATCAGATTTATCCTATAACATGTGTTATCCATATTCGGCAATATCCTTTTTTGGAGAGTATTATAAAGTGTACTTTTAAAAAAATTACAACTAAACTTACCATTTAATAAGGGAATAAGCTAAGATTTCTCCCTTTCCACCTATTTTGAAGGTAAATATAGCTTATTATTACAGATATAATTACTTTACGTTTTTGGTATTCTAATACTAACAAAGTATGGTCATCACCATAGAAAAGTATGAAGGAGCAAATAAAATCACATATTACTCACTCTTAGATTTCACTATTACCATTTTGGTGTATTTCCTTCTAACCTTTGTTTTGTGCATTTTGATAATGATGCAATTCTACTAAATAATTCTGCTTCTGTTCTTTTTTATTTAATGATAAGTACTTCCAAGTTATTACAAATTCTTTTAAGATAATAAATGGTTGCACAATATTCCATCATATATACACACCGTGATTTATAAAAAATTACCCTAATATTAGACATTTAGGTTATTTTGAAACACTCATTATAAGTAACATATAAGCAATATAAATAATAAACAACTTGAACAAAAATATTTTTCCTTATTATTTCCAAAGGATATAGTTCTAGAACTGAGATTACTAGTCAAAGGATATGAAACACTCTTAAGACTTCATATACAAATTAGAAAATTTTAAAAATTTTTAATAGACAAAAAATTGGTATCTCACTGTGGTTTACAACGAAGTGATTCCTACTTTCACCTCTAATCTATATATCCTGAAAGTAGAAGCCAATGCAATAAGATAAAGAAGTAACAGATATAGAAGGAAAAAAAAATTCTAGAAAATCAACAAAGTATTAGAATAAGACATTTCAGCAAGATGGCCAAACAATAAAAGCAACATAAAAAAGCTACAGCTTCCCTCTGTATCAGCGACGCATTCACAAAGTAAAAGAAAAAATATTTCCTTCATAACAGCATCAGTAAGCATGAATACCCAAGAATCAATCTTATTAAAAATGTTCAGGGTCTTAAGGAAGAAGATTTAATAAAGGACATAAAGCAAGATCTGAATAGAGAGAAATATATGTTCTTATGTATGGGAAGAGTTCTTATTACAAATGTGTTAATTTTCCTAAAATTAATCCACATAAAGTGAATGAAATCAGAAATTAGTAAATTTTCCATGAAACTCTATTAGCTGACTCAACATGTGAAAGATAAGCCAAGACAATTTTTAAAAAGTAGTAGAATAATATGTTAAAAGCCATAGGAATTAAAACAATGTGTAATGGCTTAAAATTAGGGTAACAGAACTGAATATAGGTTTAAAACAGATGAGTGAATATATGAAAATTTAGTATATGATAAAAATGACATCTCTGAAATCAGAAGGAAAGGAAATATATGTTTTGGCTTAGGATTATTGGCTATCTGAATGTGCATGGGGTGGGGGTAGAGGTAGGGCAAAGAAGTTTAGATAATCTCACACCATTTGAAAAAGTTTTTAATTAAAAAAACTAAATGTAAAATCAAAACTATAACAAAACACAAAACAAAAAAAATGTTAGAAGAAAATACAGAATAATCACAGGGTCTTTTAAATAAGACTCCAAAACAAAAGATAAAGGAAATACTGATAAATTTAACCATTATGAGTTTTAAGTTTCTTAAGATGAGTACACAACTTCACCTACCAATTGTTTATCAGCAGTCCTCAATCTTTTTTGGCACCAGGGACCAGTGCTCCTATGAGCATCTAGTACCTCATGATCCAAGGTGGAGCTGAGGCGGTGATGCCAGCGCTGGGGAGCAGCTGCAAATACAGATGAAGCTTCACTCACTTGCCCACCACTCACCTGCTGTGCAGCCCAGTTCCTAACAGGCCATGGACTGGTACTTTTCTGTGGCCTGGGGATTGGGGACCCCTGACTTATATCAAAATCTTTGCAGTAAGCCTTATTCTTGATTCCTGTCTTTCTCTCATACTCTTTACCTACTCTACTGACTGCTCCTTCAAAACAGATTCAGGATCCAAGCATTTCTCTATCACCTCCACTGATTGTACCTTAGTCAAAGCTACCTTTTCTTTTCCCCTTGATTATTACATTAGTTCCTTGCCTCTATAAATGCATTCTTAACATAGTTCTCAGAAGATTCAACCTAAAACGTTAGGTCAGATCGTGTCACTTCTCTGCTTAATATCCTACAATGGTGTCTCATTTCATTCTGAGTGAAAGCTAAAGGCCTCATTATTGCCCACAAGTGGCCACCCATCACTTTTCCAATCTCATTCCCTGGCTCATTCTCAGCTTCACCATTGCTGGCCTCCTTACCATTCTTTGAACACACTAGGTCTAGTCCTAACTTCAGAGGGTGTTCCACTCTGATATCTCTGCCTAGAATTTTTTTTCCAGCATACGTATGTATGTTCGACTTTCTTAATTCCTTCAAGTCTTTGGTCTAATATCACCTTCTCAATCTGTCCTGCCTAACCTGACGGTTCTATTTAAAAGTTATGACCTCCCCTCCCCAGGAATGTCAACCCCCTTACACTTTGCTTAACTTTTCTTTTCCCATAGACCACCAAAAGATGCATACATTGCAGCAGTTTTTAAACAGTAAAAACTCAGAAACAACCTAAGTAACTATGAATTACAAGGAATAGGCAGTTAAATGTGGAACAGTTACACAGTAGGAATGTTCTGTACTAGTTAAAAAGAATGAGAGAAACCTTTATGTACTAACCTGAGAGATCTCTAAAACATATGGTTGAATGAAGCAATCACAGTAATCGATGTTTATACTATAATATATACCACTACAGGTATTATGTAGTTCCTACAATGATACTCACATGCAATAAATAAATGAGAAAAAGTCTGAAAGGTTATGTAACAAAGTGATTCAGAGTGCTTACTTCTAAAAAGGTGTCAGAGATTGGAGTGTAGTCAGCAAGAGCTTTAGCCTTATGTGTACCGGTTGCATTTTTTTTTAAAAAACAAGGAAAATGTTTCTATATATTACCAGCAAATTAAAGAATAATCTTAAAAGGAAAAAAAAGTTGATAATAGACTAATATGGCATTTCATTATTGCTTTTATCTGCATTTATTTGATTCCTAATGGAGCTGAAAACATTTTTTCAAATGTTTGTTGGCCGCTGAATACTCTTTCTGAAATGTGTGTTCATGTCCTTTGCCATTTATCTACTAGGGCTCATGCCTTTTCTTTTATGTACTCTATTTATTAAAAATCCTTGGTCTTATTTGTTGAAAACATTTTATATAGTGTATAAATACTAAGCATATACATTGAAACCAAAGGAAATATGGCTTGGTCAACCACTGTGAAGTCAGCTATAAATGACATTTAAAAAATTCTGACATCTTAATAAAATTTAAACACAATGGGAAAATAGGGGGTAAAATAGAAGTAATAATAAAAGATGAAGGTAAAAACCTTATTGTCCAGTTCCTTCAACTGTTACTGATTTGATTCTTTTAGCATTTCACACCAACCCTTTGAGATAAGTAGGACAGTAATATTTCCAATGTATAGATAAAAAAATATATATAATCCAATTGTTCCTTTTCTAACGGGAAAAAAAAATGACTTGCAAGTTTTTATCATAGTATTAGGTAACATTATTGTATAGGTAAAACGGAATCACAAATTTGAAAAATGAAACAAAACAAAACCAACTGTGTAAAAAATTTAACCCAACTACCAATTCACTGCAAATGACCTATTTAATAACAGTGAAGTAGCAGGTTCAACATAGTATTTTAGGTACATGTGTTTTACAATTGTGTTGTTTACACGTAGCCTAAGAAATAAAGTTATATACTAGAACTGATCAGGAAAAACAAAAACTGGTGATTTCTATGATATAAAACCTGCCATGGTGGGTTAGAGGGACTTCTTACTATTCTGAATAATCCTAAAATGATTCTTAACTCAGTTTATTTAGGTTTATGTATTTCCTCTACAGATTAAATTTAAAGTCTATCTAAACAACTATCTAAAGGCCTCTGAAGATACATACAGGATACAATGAATGTCTCTATGTCGCAAATAAATTTCAATAAATAAACATAGTCTGAAGTAGAATTTGGTTTGCTTTATAAAAACAAGTAAAGAGATTCCTAAACATAAAAAGATAACAAGGTATGTCTACGGCTGGAGGTTTGGGGAGGAAAAATGGGAAGACACAGTTAATGCATCTGGGGTTTCTTCATGAGGTTATGAAAATGTCCTAAAATTAGATCATGGTGATGGCTGTAGAATTCTTTGAATATACTAAAAACCAGCGAATGTAAATTTTAAATGGCTATATTGTATAAGTACATGAATCATAACCCAATAAAGCTGTTCAAAAAAAAAAGGTAACTGAAAAAAAACCTGACTTTTCTTGGTTCTAAATCTCAACTAGTGGTTCTCAATGAGATAATTTTGTCTTCTAGGGGATATCTGGCAATGTCTGGAGATATTTTTGGCTGTCACAACTTGGGGAACTACTACTGGTACATAGTATGCACAGTGCCTCCAAAACAAAGAATTATCTAGCCTAGAATGTCAATAGTGCTCTGGTTAATAAGCTTAAACTGAGCTTCCACATAACTGCTGATCATGGCTCTCATTTATTCATATCATTATAACAACCATCACTAAAATCAAATATATGAAAAATAAAATATGGTATATTTGTGTGATACCTATAAAACGTATAAACTGGCCTTTTGAGCCATGCTTCTCTTGCTCATGCTCACTTCCACATCTGGAAGTATACTTTCCCTTCTAATAAAACTTTTCTACTGTAAAAACAACAACAACAACTATAAACTACATGAGTCTTCATAAAAATAGTGAGAAACTACATGACTGAATCAATGCCTTTACAAAGAGTAATATAACTTTAGGAATAAATAAATATAAACTTAGGCTTTGACAGCTTTGACATATATATGACTTGCAAAGATTCCATAGTACAGTGAGTGTAAAAATTAATATTCTGAGTTTGGAAATTATGCTTATTAATTACAAAATGCTTCTTTATCTTATTCAAAAGCTGTAACTATGTGTTTTTCTACAGGTGAACTATAACCTGAGAATATTAAGAAATAACTGAGTGCTCTCAGTACTTCTTAAACGAAGGTGAACCATATTAGCCAATGACTTCCAGGACTATTTACATATCATGGGTCATGTTAATCTGTAAACCAATATTGAGTTACTGAGCAGATACAACAGTTTAGCAGAGTTGACAGAATAAACAGAGCTTTGGAGTGAGGCAGATCTGTCTCTGAGTTCTAATTTTCTCTGTAGTTTCTTCGTTTGAGGACTTGGGACTGATGGGAATTAACTGAGAACATACTTAGCACAATGTCTGGAATATGATAAACACTCAAGAGGAATGTTAACTCCAATACATAAAAAACTGCATAATTAATTATAAATACTTAATAACAGCCATTCAGATTTCTGTCTTAGATCTCTGATCTCTGAATGAGAATCTAGTATTATTCATTCAACAAACATTTCCTGAGTAGCTGCTATGTGTTTAATGCTGCTTAACTTGCTGCTAAGTTAATTCAAAACCTACTTCACTGATATGGATATAATTTGATTTGGAGATCGATCTATCAATCTATCCATCTATCTATCTAAATTGCTTTTTAAAAAGTAGCGTATTCATCAAAGGAATTATAAATTTCCTAAAAGTGTCATACCAAGATTTGAAGACATTGCTAATAAACAGCATGTAAAACCGTTTCTGACAAGGAACATTAAATAGACTTAAAAAGTCACTGTACAAATAATTTTCCCTATAGAATTTTATATGTGGAAGTGTAACTAAAATTTAATTTTATCATGCTCTTCTTGGGAAAATCCAAAGACATTTTTAATGTCCAGTATAGAATATGGAAAAAAAGTGAATAGCAAAAATTTATCACTACTTATCTACAACTATCATATTGACAAAGACAACAACTAGAAGGCAACAATATTCTAGTTATTAGAAAGATAAACTCTCCAGTAGTGGATAGAGCTTCAATCTGGAGGAAAATCATAATGGCCACCATCAGGCACCATGTCAAGTGCTTTCACATACTTCACACATAACCTGCTGAGATAGGTGATTGCTCTAAAAGATGACCCTCCTCCTAATGCTCTGACACCATGCTCACCAATTAATTTTGATTATTATTTGGTTTCTCAAGTACCTGACATCAGGAATAGAAGATTCCGAGCATTCCAATAACTGGAAAGATTTATCTCTTAGCTTATATTAAAAACAAACAAACAAACAAACAAACAACTCTAAACATTCTAGTTTATAAACCAGTGTCTTGTGAATACTGATTTTTATAATACAATCTGTCTAGAATTTGAACTTAAAAACCAGTTCCTAAAATTGCAAAGCTAGAAAGTAAATCACAGATCTATTTTGACCCTATGAAAGAACACTTTAGGGAAGCTCTGTTCTGAAATAGGAAAACTACCTAACCATATTAAATAAAAATAATTACACACACGCATTTGATAATGAAACAACAAATAATTTAAAAACTGCCTTTTAGAGTTTATATAAGCAAATATAAACAGCTTGCAAATTATGCAATAACATACAAAATACACACTGAGTCATAACAAATGTGCCTGCATAAGAACTCTGAGGAAGCAGTGGTAGAGACTCCTCAATTAATGCCTCAGAGACTGGCGATTCCCTAGTGTAACAGCGAAGTTAACAGACCTCCATAAATGCCTTGTTTAAAATATATGACACTGGCTCTTTTTAAATATTTAAGTGTGTTCCCGTCACTTTCTAGAGTCCATGTTCCACGGGAAATCTTGTTTATAGTCTTATACTTAACTTGCACCAGATTATTTAATGATGAAAATATTTGATGTTCATAATAAAAGTTCAAATTTTCCTCCAAAATTACTGGGTTATAGAATATTACTAGACAATTCTCAGGTTACAAAGTAACAACTAGCAAACAAATAAAAGGACTCAATTTATATGTCTTTTTCCTCCTCATAGTTTAGGAGGTTGATGCATAAATAATCCAATGTATAAAGCAGCTCCAGTTCATGTATTCAGTTCAATTTACTACATACAATAAGCAATTATTCAGTGGCTTCCATGGTTTAGAAATACACAGATGAATAAGGCAGGAGTTGGGGAGAAAATCTCAGTCAAAACAAAGACATATACTCCTAACTTCTAGTTATTTCTATTCATGCTGGCCTTTATCCAGAGTAAGGGTCAACTCTTCTCAACTCTGTCCATAAAGGGACAAGTTTATGTGGTAGAAACCCTTTCCAGTTAGCAAATGACAGACCCCAGAAGAATCTGAATATTTCCTTTAAACAGAATTACAACACTGGAAAAAAAAAACTTCTAATTTTCCTACATTCCATTCATTCTTTAATGAACCATACTCATTTAAGAGGGTGGTGGGAAAAAAAAACAATCAAAAGAAAACCTGACTACTTCTATGTGGAATTTTAATATAGTTTGTAGAGATTTAAAGCTTATTCACACAGTCCTTTAGAGGTAAATGAAGTCACCATAGGTAGTCCTGAACTGATACAGTCTCTATCGCCAACTTTATCCTATTTTAGGATCTTTCACTTCTTGAAAATACAATATATTTAAGTTTTAATAACTCCAAATTTCCGCAACTGGAAATCTATTTAGTTTTTGAAGAAGGAAAAAAGACTGCATAATAAAATCTGGGTTTTAGGACAACTCTGGAATGTCAAGTATGTGAAAGAAAAGCTAGAGGCAAAGAAGCCCGTTAAGAAACTATTTTACCTTCTAGATGATGAGGCCCTGAAAAAGAATACTGACAAAAGAAAACGAAAACTGGACACAGGAATAATTATTATAATAAGAATAAGTAGCTGCTAGCATTCAGTGAAAAATTTTCTGTGTTCTAAGCACTGTGCAAAACATTTAGCATGTATTATCCCCCTAAAGTGATGTGATGATTGCGATTATGCGAATGAGGACATTCAAATCTAGAGAAATACTTGATCAAGACGTATGTGGCAAAACCAAGACTTAAATCAAAGTCTAATTTTAAAGTTGAGGCATAAAACCACAAACTTTGGTTAAAAGCACTATTATTAAGATCATATCCATCTATAAGGATTCTGGTCTGTGCCACAAGGAGGATGAGCTCACTGACTGAGACAAAGGAACCCAGGAGGGACAACAGGTTAGGAAATCAGTCCTACACTCCAGATGCTTCCTACAAGCAGAATTCCAGCTCAAACTGTCATCAGTTAGACTGTTCCATCCCCCAAGATGTCAAGCGTGGCACTGCCGCTTCTCTGACCTCTCATTCTTCCTGCCAATACTTCTGAACGTCATCTTCATCCTCTTTGTTCTCCAGTCATTTGATTGGACACGTATTCTCAATCCAGCAACCCTCCTCCAGCTTCATTTGGCATCTTTTGCTCATCCCTTGCTTCTTTGAACTTTCACCATATCTGGTGGTAAATCCTCTGAAAACAATTTGATTTAATCTACTACTGCTTAGAAAACACTGAGCTTTCCCGTTAGTTTCCACTTTTTCTCTCCAGTACTTTCCTCTCTACTACCTCCATGTTCCTATTGAACCAATCTCTTTGAAACTAGATTAGCTTCCTGACCTGTAAATCCACAGTATGCAATCTAAAATGTAAATTTGACCATGATATTCTACTTCCTAAGGTCCCTCATAACTTTCAGGATACTGTTTAAATTCCTTATCATGGTAAGGGAAAATCTCCATAACCTGGCTCCTTGCCATCATGACCACAGAACATGAACTTTAGTCTGAATACATGAAACTATCTGTAGCTCTCTGATCACATTGGGCTACTACGTGTGACTCTGACCTTTTGCCTGGAATATCCTTTCTCTGCCAATCTAGTTAATTTCTAGTCATCCTACCTAAGCTATTCTGTATCACACCTCCTTGAGGAAACCTTCCTCACAAATTCACTCCTCTGATTGTATAGTACACTTCTACACTCCTAAAGAAGACAGGTCCTTCCATTTAAAGCATTATCACACTATATCATAATTAATCTGATTTCTAACCTCCAACATCCTTGCTCCAATTACTTATTATACTCTTTAATGTCTTCTTTAGCATCATGGTGTAGACACCTACCTAGCACAGTATTTGGTAAAAAAAAAAAAATAGGCCTTCAATGGATACTTAATAAATGAATGAACATAATCACAGTCTTAAAAAGCCTTTATCAGCCTCCATGATACTGTCCTCTTTCTGTTTTCATCAAACTTTTCCAAAGTGTATCCTATACTTGGTAGGTCAGTATTTTCACCACTCAACTCATCCATTTAAATGCTCTCAGTTTTACCGTAGCATTCCCTAAGCTTTATAAAGTAATACTGTTAACAGAACTTCCTGCAATAATAAAAATAAAAAAAAATCAGGCCTGTCCAATATGGCAGCCTCTAGCCACATGTGGCTATTAGCTATTGAAGTAGTTACAGCAACAGAGGAAAAACATTTTAATTTTAATTAATTTTACCTTAAGTAGTGACATGTGGCTGGTGGCCTTCATACTAAATAGCATAGTTCTCAGGTCTTATCAAATAATTCAAACACAAAAACCAATGAACTTTTCTCAACACTCACTCTCCAAGTCAACTTTTCAACATTCAACACTCTCTGAGATTCCTCTTAGCTGTTGATATACCACTCTGTTCTCTTCCTATCTCTGACTGCTCTCACTTTTCTTGACTCAACTTTATCCTTTTGTTCCCAGAAGACTGGGCATAGCCCTAAGGCTAGTTCTTATCTTTCTGCACTTCAAATTTAAAACCGTCACCCTCATCAACTTCCTACTGCTATAATTTCAACCATCAACTCTATATAGAAGACTTCCACATCTAGAATGACATCTCTGATCCCTTTTCTCAGATCCAATCTCCAAATACAAACTAGACATCCCCAATGGAATGTTTGACTATTAACTCAAACTTAAGAGATACGAAATTCAGATTCTTCATCTTTTTCTCAACGTCATTTATTTTAATGGTACAATCACTCTCATGGTCACCTAGTCTCAAACTCTTAAGAACTCTTGAGTTATTTTCTCTCTTTATATTCGTGCATCAAATTCTGTCAATTATTTTCTTAAAGTCTCTTGAATCACATATTTTATACCAACTTCCTATTTCCCATCATTGATATCTGAACTAACACTATGATCCCCAAATTGGCTTTCCTGTTTCTGTGTCTGCTAGATACTAAAACTAAAACAGCACTTTATAAATGAAACCTCCCCTCCTCTAACCTTTCCAAAATACTCACCTTTAGAGACTCCTTCAATGACTTGTCACCTGTCCTTGGTCTGACACTGTCATTCTATAATCAGACTTCTATCAACCTTGCCAACTTTATCTTTTACCATTTCCCTCAAAGTCTCCACTAACTTACATGGTCTACCAATTCTTTCCTAAATATGTAAAGCATATTCCAGCTTCCTCTGCTCTGCACCTGTTGTTTCTTTAGCCTATAATGCATTCCTTCTTTATTCATATTCTTTTTGGCTTTCCTTTCCTTTAAGCCTCCTAGGCTTCAGGAAGCCTTTCATTTCTGCCCTGGCTCTCAGTGACTTCTTTCTGCTCTTAATTTCAATATTATTATTACCTTTTATCATTCGGTTTGCTTCTGGTATATGCCATTATACTATTATAATATGTACTATTATTATACTAAATAACATGTACTATTATTTCTATGTACTTATGGAATATTCTGCTTCTTCAACCAGAACAGAAGGCAAGGACTGGGTCTTATACCACCTTTATGTTCTAGGAACTTAGCTTTGATCCTACATTTAGTAGGAACTTAAGGAATAATCATTTAAAAGAAACAGTTCTGTAGCTGAGATGTTAAAAATAATAAGAAAAAGAGAAAATCAGTGACCAGGAACACTAACAACTGAATGGTTAAAAGTGGAAATAGTGGGGGGAAAAAAGCAATTTAACACGAGAATATAGGCAAAGGCAGTCACAGAATCAGGCATGAGTGTACTAACCACCTAAAAACAGCAAATTCTTATAACAATAATCATCAAATGACTCTTGGGATTTTTGTTTTATAGGCAGTTCACCCAAGCAAGCAGTACTCAAAATAAACAGGTAAAACATATGGTTTGTGTTTTAATTTTTTTTCCCATACAATGGTTTTTATTTTAATGAAATCTGATATATCAAGGCAAGCTAGTAGCTTGTGCATGTGGGTATGAGAATTCCCAAAACATTAAAATGACAGCATTAATTGCATAGAAGTTTATAGCTGATCTGTACAGCCCCGGAAACACAGAACTGGCATTCAGGGCTACGAGGGTACAGTATGCTGTCAGTTCGGAGGGTTATAGCTTAAAATAGTTGTATAGTTCAGGGCCAAGGGAGGCTGGACCAATACTGTTAGGCTGTCATATCCAACCCCATAGATGACTATTTTAAGCTACATCTCTAAACAGCAAATGGAGCAACCAGGAAATAGTAGCTTTCTACCTTCAAGTGTAGACGAACTAGCCACAGATTTTCTCTAAAAACATAGAGAGGATCATTCTAACCATATAAGAACCATCCTACATCCTATACCATGCAATTCAGACCCATCTTCACTTGTGGGGAATTCAGTTCTAGTCATCTCTTTTCATTTCCAATTAAGATGAGGAGAGTATGAGCACATCTTTGGGGGAAAAGAGGATTTTTTAAAAAAAAATTATATTGTACGTAAGTAACATTTGGCATATTTGGGGGCAGGAGGTTAGAACATAGGCAAAGAAAAGGTTTTATTCACTTACATGAATTTATAATCTGATTAACTTAAAAAAATCATTTCTAGAAATGAACCTTGAGACAGATAGAACTATCTGTGCATTTGATGGAAGACACTAACCTAAACAATTTAAAGACATGTGCAGACATGAAAAGGAATAAACTTCACTACAAAATTATAATCAAAGAATAATTTTGATAAGCTCTACATTTCCTCTTCAAAATAGTTGTAATAACTCTTAAGTTTAACTAATTTGTCCTTTTAATTTCTCCATCACAGTAAAGCTCTAAAAGACCATGAATTTATAATACCTATATTACTATTTTACAAACTACTGGTTTATTTCCTTAATTGCTCACAGTTGAGATAGTTCAATATTATTTCCACATGTGTGCATTTAACAATGATATATGGCAACAGATAAATAATGGATATGAAGTGAAGGAACTAATGGCAAACAAAACAAAGCAAAACAAAAAACAAGGGATCACTTTCATATCTCTTTCTCCTTTGTCAAATTAGAGAGTTTAATTACTTTACATTTCTATTTTGCTGTCCCTTGGAAAAATTCAATGTGCTTTATTCAGCTTGGGCTGACAATCATCTATTCATTATCGAATACTCTTTGCCTGCTTACCCTTGATAATTCTAGAAGGAAAGGAATATGCAAGTGTTTTTATTTCCCTAGTAAATACTATATAAACAAAGAATGCCTTGAAAAAAGAACTACATTTAGTTACATGTTTTAGAAAACTTAAAATGTTACTAACTTAAGTTCTTCCCAAGGCTGCTAGTAAATTAGTGTGACATGAAACTTTGTTTTAAGTAGTAAACAAAGAACTGTGAATGATTTTTAAATCCTAAACAAAAAAGTATAAAATTTGGCCAGATTTACAGTCCCTGGAATATAGCTGTCCAGGTAGCACCTAGGGTTTCAGTATGAAAAGGAAATAATGCTGAAACACACCAAAAAAACCAAAAAACCAAAAAACGAAACTTCTACTTTTAGCAGCAGTTACAAAACACCAAGTCAACATAAAACTGATACTTATCATTAAATGAGATTTTATAGTATTACGAAATATTAAACTTTTCGTGCTATCGAGGAATTCATAAAATTATCACCTTTTATTCAATTAAAAAAAAAGGTAAAGCATTCCAAAAGATGAAATCCAAAGTTTCCGTATGCTTACTACAGCTGAAATAACAGTCCTTAAAATAATTGACAAGTTTTGAAAACTTCCCACATACTCATAAATGGAATCAAGTAACTAAATACAAAGCAATTTTTTTCAACAGAGCTGCATGTATTCAGTCAAATATTTACCGAGCATCAACTTTTTGCAATGTACTGTCAATGTTCACTGGAAGAAGCCAAGATAATCAGAGTACATATGAGAAGTAGTACAGAGGATCATTACTTAGCTCCCATTTATAGCTGTTTATTTTCCAGTACAAAAGCTGAAGTCTGTGGCAGTAAGAACATCTCAGGGCCTTTAACAGACCAGGTATAAAAATTGGCAAGAAAAAGGTAGACAGTTAATCTGGTAGAAAACGAAACTGTATTGTTTTAATCCATGAGTAAACCAACCAGATTATTCTACATTATTTCTCCATGATATGAAGCTATACTATAATAGGTTAATAAGTTATACCCTGCTTAATTATGTTCTTCAAATGTGGAAAACCAAACTTGATCCAATATTTAGAGAAAGACACAGCAATACAGAACACAACAGAAAACTATTTTACCCCCAATCTTGTATATTTAACCTCTTAATATTATGTCTACCAAAAAATAAAAAACAAACCAAAAACCCGCTAAGAAAAACCCACTAAAATTCCTAACTCATTTTTTGGTTACCTATAATTCATTGGTCTCCCAACGATTTCTCCCCATATTATCTTGGTTCACCATATGATTATATGACCCAGTCAAATTTATCATAAAAGTACAAATACTGGAAAACATTTACCACAAAGAACCTAGCTTAATGGCCATTACAAGTTTCTAAGTCTGTGAATCTAACACCAAAACCAAAATTAAGAAAAAAAAAGCTGAGATACAAAAATGGGTGAAATTTGGACATAAAATATCTAGATTCTACTATTAAAAAGTTTATGAAATGAAATTTAAATACCTATATTATATTTTAGTTTTGCTAGATGAAAAAACTATATTAATTGGAACAATTACTTAGCAACCAAACCACTGCCACTTGGGAAAGGAGAAAACAAAATTAACTTTCAGACTATTCCCTTGAGAAAGAGAAGAAGCAAGAAAAACTTGCCTATAAGTTCTTTCTAATAAAAAAGCTTATGACACTTGCATGTCTATTTAAGCCTCAAGGAGTTACACCTGGGTTATCCTGGCTTTGCCAACAACTAAAGATGTGAATTACATATCTTACTTTTTTCACTTATCAACAAAAAGAGCTGAACCAAACATGATCTATAAGGTAGCTCAGAGGTCAGAATTTCTGTCATCTTCCAACTAGGTTAAATAAAAATTTTTATACACACATACATACATATACGTATACATGCACAGATGCACATATGCATATATTTACCTACACACAAACATTTATATCTCAATACCATTCTGAATCTCTAGTCAAGTTATTTCTAAAGAAAACTTTAAACTTAGCAATATTTAATACTATTTCTTAATAAGACTCTTTAGCATATAGATAAAATGAATCAGTAGCCCAGTAACCTGCTGTTTTAAAATATAATGTATTAACAGCAAATCTGAGGTATAGTAAGGCTAACAGATGAGAAGACCACCATTGAAAAGACAGTCTGTTATTTACAGTTCCCAAGGAGGGGGCATACCATGCCACAGGTGCCACATAGGGAAGCACCAGGATTGGTCAGGAGGTGGAGGGAGGGGGAAGAATTGTGGGCAAGAGCCTTTACTGTGGTTTCTACAGGAGGGGAAAGAGGCGGGGGAAACAGGCTTAGAACTGGCTAATCATTTCAGAGGATTCAGGGCATAGGGACTGTCCCTAGTTGTCTGGTACCTGGCCCCGGGGTGATTAGGGCAGGGGAACAGTGGCCTAAGTGTGAAGGCCAATGTGGTTGGGGAATGGGTTCTGGATTGGTTGGCATTCAAGGGGGAGTTGTTTACTATCTCTAAGAACAGGTTAACCCTGGAAGGGGTAGTCCCTTCAGAGTCAGCAAGGCTCCAGACATCAAAGCTTCAGAATACAGGAAATAAAACCCATAGTTAACATACCCAATAAAGCTCATTATAAAGAAGTCTCATTTTTACTGGACATTATTTATTTGAACACCCACTATATACTAGCACTGTATTATACGCTGCAGATAAAAAATGATCATGTAATAGAAAATGGGACTGCAAAATGCTAAACACATACACATGTTAATTGAGAAGAAAAGAATATGGGTCTATTTGTAAAAATTAATAATGGTTTACATCTATTTGCTTTAGCATTTACAAAACATTTTCATACGTTACTCCCTTCAATCCTCAGAAAAACTGTGCAGTAGGCAGTTTGTTATCTTCATTTTACAGGTGATTATGACTAAGGCTCAAGAAAGCTAAAGGACACCCGCACATCATAGATAGTAACTGGCAGGCCAGGGAACTGAAGCCTGGTCTTGAATTCTGTCCACCACTACTTTCACTAGCACCACAATGTCTCCTTTATTTTAAATTAAACCTATCGTATTATTGTATAGAAAAAAACCAGCTAATCCTAATCACCGAGGCTTGATTACTCAATGGCTTTTACTCTAACAACTGGGCTAACATATGGAAAAGCATATACATTCTTATTAACAAATAAAACATCCACTCTTTTACTAGGGGTATTTGTAAGTGGTATTTGATGGCACAACTGTCTTAGGTTTTGGGTTTTTTTCAACTTCTGTAATAACAGTAGAGTGCTAAACCTTACAAAACCTTTCTAAAACATTTTTTCTGAAACAGCCCCACAGGGTTTAGGGTTCTGGCCCTCATCTTAGCTGTTGCCGAAGCCTGGGCTTGTGCCTAGTTAAAAGGATGGTGGCAAATCATTTTCTAAAAAGTTCTGAGAATCCTTAATAATGACTCAAACCTAGATGACTGGTACCTTCTTTAAAGGACAATAGCATTAGATTCAATAATCATAGGAAATTAAATACAAACTTTTTAAAGTGTTTCTATAAACTTAATTTACCAAATGAAATCCAAGCAAATATATTAAAAATTATTTTGAAATTCCTGTTTTTTTTAAAAAAAAAAAATCTATTGTTAATTTTACAAAATTCTTCACAGGAGTCCTTCTACAAATGCATCTTGACATTAGTGCGATCCAGCATTTAAAGAAGTACTTTCTTCTCAAGGAAGCAGCCGGAATCTGATATTAAACTCCATTTGTGCTAATACCACTATCAGAAAACTCTAAAGTTCCAGCAGATAAAGATACTACTGCTCTGAAGAGACCTCTTTGTACTAAAAATCATGTTATATTTTTCACCTTTTGGAATAAGGAATAAAGTTTTCTCCTTTGCAAATGAGGTATAAAGATCTATCTTAACTCTTTTACTTCTGTATTTCTAGATTTTAACACTATTGTCACTGGGGCAGGCTGGGGCAGACTGACTAAGAAGTCTAAATCTAGAGATGCTAAGGTAAATGGATAGGTAGGTTGGCATGGTTACTGTGAAGTTGGAGCCAGAAGGCAGAAAGGACTACGGTAAAATCTTTGGTCTGAAGATCAGGAACTAGCTGGAAAGGTTAAGAGGTAATACTGGATAAGAGAGCTCTCTGCACAGTTACTGTGGCAGTGTTTATTCTCAAGGGGCTATCTATGCTGCTTATTAGCTAAAGAAGCTTTGGCCTAAGAAAGCATACTCCCCGGCTTAAAGGCAGCTGGTCTCTGACCAGGCATCTTCTATGTCTATATCCACTGGCAAGGGCATTTTGAGTAGTCAAATGAGGTCCCAGATGGCAATCTGAATGCCCAAGGGTTTAGGGCCCTGGCCCTCATCTTAGCTGTTGCCAAAGCCTGGGCTTGTGCCTAGTTAAAAGGATGGTGGCAAATCATTTTCTAAAAAGTTCTGAGAATCCTTAAAAATGACTCAAACCTAGATGACTGGTACCTTCTTTAAAGGACAATAGCATTAGATTCAATATTTGCCTTCAAAGATTTTCCAAAACAAAAACAGAACGCAACTTCACATTTTTGGAAATACATATCTAATTCAGAATTTTACTCCAAAAAATAATCAATTTGATTTTAAAACTAGAAATATTGTTAAATGATTTTTCCCAAGTTTTCCTCTTGCCTCAATGAAACAAAATATAAGCTCAACTGGTTTCCACACATTTCTGCTTAAAAGTATAGGACTTTAACACTAAATGAAAACATCTCAAATATTTCATTTTACAAAATGCATACATATAGAAGTACTTCCTTGTTACAGAAGAAAAAATCAAGACCTCCATTCCCAAAGGTGACGTAAGTATTTAATGGTAGAGATGACCTGAACAGGTAAAGAGTACAGAGCTCTTTCCTTAAATGTCATACTTCTGCTCATCACAAACTGTTTATGGAATGAAATGTTTGTCTTCCATTTTGAAAATTATACATAGTTATCATAACCAGTCAGATAGCTGCCAAGAGATCCTTCTAAAAACACTAAAAGCGGTCTAAATACTTTGATTTCAATAATCAAGTTTTCCTTGTGACTTGGGGTAAGAATGAGAGTATGAGGAGATGTGCTAACTTTTTAGAACTACTCCCAAATGAGTCGATATCTTTAGTTATATAGGGTAGGGTTGGGAGAACAAAGGCGATGCTAGGTCCGCAAATATGAGTAAAAGTACATATGTAAATATGTACACACATATACAAATTTACAAACACACAAAATGAACTCAATCACATCTTTTGCAAATATAGACAATTTATTCTCATATACTATAAATTTACTCTGGTGTATCGATCTCTTGTAAAATGTAAACTGGGCTTTAATTTTCTTTGATAGCTTGTTACTGTAAAAATGAGAAAAAAGTCTTTAAAAACTTTTCATGAAAACTAATTTTCATGGCTCCAAGGATTTATGATAAAACAGCAGTAAGAGTTTTGAAGCCAGATAGAAACTGGGTTCTTTCCCCAACACTCCCATGTGTTAATTCTGTAACAATGGGCAAATTATTTAACTTTGTGAGCCTTGATTTTCTCATCTATTAAGAATGGCAATAATCTAAAATTGAGATAAAACAAGACTCACCTAGAACAAAATGAAGGCCCCATGAATAGAAAACATGTTTTATTTCCTCAGCATCTAGAACAATGTCTGGTATACATTAGCAAATACTCAAATATTTATTACTATTATTCACTAACCAGACTACAATAATAAAGTTATAGTGCCATCCCTGTCTTTTTTAACTGAATTAATAGCACATAAAAATGACATGCAGAATTATATGAAGAACACAAATTCTATATGTATAATTCTTACGGTCTCTGGGTTTTCATAAAGTCATTTTTTAAAGATATTTCCTTCAGAAAGTGACAAATTACTATCTACTGACATGTCACATATTGATCAAGAAGCAAGTCATAAAATATAGGCCTCGTACATTTTGACAACTTTGTTAATTTTATATTAATATGAATAGTAATGTATATGTTAATGTAAATATTAATATTACTACATGGTGACAAATTATATTTCATTATATTAAATGTCAATATTATTTCACAAATGTTATTGAAAATGAAATATAAGACTCCTGTATGGCTTATATTTCTAGAATCTGTTTTAAAAACCTCATTCAAAATTGGTTTATAGTATGCATAAACTTAACAAAGAAAATGTTCTAATCAGCCTCAAATTCCCAACCAATAGACTACCACAAAGTAATAACATCTTTTTAAATTCTCTCACTTTGTGGCATATATGTCCCTTGCCCCTAGACAGATAGAGTGCTCAACTAAAGATATAAGAATCAGTGCCTTACTGATTATACTACAGTAATCATAGTAAGATACTTAAGATAGTATTGCTTAGCTGTAAAGACAGGTGATAGTGCTGTTCACCTAGACTAGCCTTATACGGTATTCTCACTTACTGGCTGCTTAACATACTGTATGACCTAGAATTACCCCCAAATGGGTTGATATCTTTAGTTATATAGGGTAGGGTTGGGAGAACAAAGGCGATGCTGGGTCCACAAATATGAGTAAAAGTACATATGTAAATGTGTACACACATATACAAGTTTACAAACAGACAAAATGAACTCAATCACATCTTTTGCAAATATGGACTAAATTTATTCTCATATACTATAAATTTACTCTGGTGTATCGATCTCTTGTAAAATGTAAATTGGGCTTTAATTTTCTTTGATAGCTTGTTACTATAAAAATGAGAAAAAAGATATTAACCTTTGATAGCCTTGGTTTACTGTTCTATAGATCATCATTATTTTTTTCATAGAATTGCAAAAATTAAATGAGTTAATACACATAAAATGCTTAAGCACAGTGTCTGACACATAGAAAAAAAATTAATTCCACAAATGATCACAGAAAACACAGACATAGAAAGATATAGGGAGAGACAGCAAGTGGTAATCGTTAAAGTACGGGTTCCAGAGACAGAATGTGTTTGGATCATATGGTCTTGGGCAAGTTCTTTACCACTGCAGACCTCAGTTTTTGCACCTTACAATGAAACTTAACTTTACAGGGTATTCTGAAGAGTAAATGAATTACTATATCAAGTGCTGCATACAGTTTCTGGCATACTATAAACATGCAGTAAATGTGAGCCAAAATACAAAACAAACATAAGGGTTAAAAAAGAACCCTTTTATTTCGTTTCATTCATGAAAGAAAACTGCATGGTTTCTTTACCTATCAGAAGGTCATTATGAAAGTGAGAGTTCGGTTCCATATTATTCGACCTTAGAAGGAACACGGGAGCCTCATAATACAGGTGCTGAGTACCTATTTGCTGACTAAATTTAATGGATGCAGTCTGCCAGCAAGGAGTCCATGAAATGGATGAAAGTCTATCAAGAGGTTACTAAAACCAATTACTTGCCCTACCATTAGAATCAATGAGTACAAAAGGTGAGAAATTCTAGAAATGAAAATACAACATGCTTTAACTTTATAAAACTATATTAATAAAATCGCCAATAATCAAATTACTGCTTCGATAAGCATAGTTTGTAGTATTTGTGATGAATATCTGTCCAATGTTATGAACCAAATATGAACCAAATTGGTTCACATGTAGATTTAAATATAAGGGAAAACAAGTTGGATTTACTGAGCATAATTACTTCCCCTATATAAATCCAGTTAGTACTTGCCACCATATGCATCTAGTCTTTTCCTCTTCCCTCTTGTCCCTCAACTCTCTGGCCTAGATACCCTCAACTACAACCCAATAAGGATTTTACACCTCCTCTCCCAACCCCACACCAGGCACAGGTACGCACTTACCACAGCACAGATCACTATCTGGTTCCTATACTCCTGTGCAAAAACAGCTCCGCTTCTGTGGACAAAAAGCTATGGTAACTTGACTCATTTATTTACAGAACTGTACTAAACCCTCTCTGACTGGACATATTATGAGGCACCTATGCCATACCTTCAGAGGGACAGAAACAACCTGGAAACTTTAAATACCTTTAATTTCACTTATCAAAATTCCTTACTGTTAAGATTCTCACCTGTAACTGTACCAAAACATATGAAACAATCGGATGTATGTTCCTTCTATTTCATTTTACTAATCATTTTTATGATCATAAACTCTCTCATTCCTTTTCAAGTATGCATCCTGAATCTATTCCAAGGCTCTATCCATCCCAGTTTCCTATGAAATCAAAGTTTTCCACCTGTACCCTTTTTCTTAGTTCAATATCAGGATTACTGAGCAATGTTTCATCAATAAGTGAGATAAGATAAATATATACAACACAGCCCCTGCCCACAGGAGGTTCGCAATTCAACTTTAATGTATACTAATATTCCTTCATCTAAGCCTGAATTTGGCAATGTTTATATAAGACTCCTTGACTGAATTTCCAAAGTGCATGTAAAATCCAACATAACCTGAAATTACCCTTCTCATCCTGACCTGGCAAATTTTTGGTCATTCTTTATGTCCGAGCTCAGTTATCACCCTCTCCATGAAAATACTGTCAGAACCCTACAAGCCGAAATACTTTTTCTTTCCTCTGGGTTTCTAGGTTTCTATAACACCTCACTCATAGCCTTTATAAATCAAATGCCACATTGTAATTTAATTAACTATATATTCATCAAATTCCTTTGAGTCTAAGATGTGAGTGATCATAAGAAAAAATCTGCTAATTAAACTGTGACGTGCTTAGGATATTGAGGTACACTACAATTTCAGAGATGTTAAGATGAAAAAAAAAAAAGTATGTCTTAGAAGCAAAGAAATGTGTTATGTCTCCCAAAACAGATAACATTCTGTGAGAGCAGCAAACATGTCTCATCCATCTTCAGTTTCTCAATGTCTATTATTGTGCTTGATACAGAGTAGAGGAAAACAAGCAAATCTGATGTTTTTCCCTTATCCCTTACCATTTCTTTCATGTCACCATTCTGTGCACTAAAGAAGAGTTTGACAACCTGTTTTTTATATTAAGCAACATCACTGCCATACTCTTTTTAGAGTCCACTATGAATTCATGACTAAATCACTGCTACAACATTCTTTTTACTAGGCTCCTGGTTTATTACTTTCCCACACTTTTCTGAATAAAGAAATATTCTAATATTAGCACCATAAATCTTTGCATTCAATTCCTTCCATCTACTAGATTCATGTTTTTCAAACTTATTATTTTGGCAGAATTTTATCTTCAAACAAAATGTTAGGAAATAATCCAATAAACACACAACCTCTCTAGTTGATACAGGGGTGGCAGGCTGCTCACCTGGCATTCCCCGAGCTACTCTGTTGAGACCACTATGCCTCTATGGAGCAGAGAGAACACCACTCCACCTCTCCACCCTCGAAGTCTCAGATATTCCCTTTCCAAACCAATGTTCAAGGCCTGTTTCAAGTCCTATCTCCACCACAGAAAGTCTTCCTTCCTTGTTTACTACAATCCACTGATCTCGCTTTTTTGAGCTTTCACACTCATTTTTCATATCTCGAAACCTAGTACTTAAGTATAAATGCTCATATGCAACTGCAGCTGCCATGCCATTGTCCGACATATGGAAGCCTTATCTCCCCAACATAAGCACCCTTTTAAGACAGGTTAGTACACTCAGAGCCTAACACAGACTGCGCACACAGTATTTCTCACTACGCTGAAAGAGAGCTGCTTTCTCGCCTGTAGATACCGCTCCCCACATCCTTGGCTGCATTTCACTGAAGCTTTCAGCTATTCCTTTCATACAACTCTCTTCTTTAGCTCTGATACTGAACACAAGCTAATATCCATATCTAAAACTACTCATTCTCCCACTTTACTATTTCACATTCTTCTAGTGGGTGTCGCTAAGTAAAGATTTTAAGAGGTTACTAACTTCTATATGTAGTTTTCTTCATAATATGCAAAGCCTTTTTATACATATTATCTCCTCTGATCTTTGCAACCCTATGAGATAAAGAGAGAAGGAATTAATACCATTAATTTATAAATGAACAAAAAAAGAATGAAGGTCCTATTATAACATGTTTGTCCAGGATGGAACAGGTACCACCTGTTGGGAGCAGCACCCAAGCCAAAATGTAAGAGTTCTAATTCTTAGTTCTGTTTTATTATAAATTTTAAAAGGTCATTTTTTTTTTCCTGCTGCCTCAACATCCCCACAAGCAGGCTGTGAGCACCCTATCCAGGCAATCAGGCGTCCTAGTGTGATGTGAGTGGCTTCTACCAGAAATACTCTTTCCTAGCTTCCCCCGTGACCTAGTAACATTTACACAACCAATGAAATTCCCTCACACCTTTACTTGTATACTCCACCCCGAGCCCCCAATAAAACCACTTGCCCACGGGTCCTCGCTCTATTCTCTGCTTCCCATCCATGTGGTTGAGTCAGCTCCCTTGACACTCCCTCCCATGTGATCCTCTTGGTGTACAGTGACTGTCTCTCTAGGACCGGTGAGTATGATAAACTTTTTTTTCCTGTATCTCCTCTTGTGGCTGCACCCTGACTGACCAACACAAAACATCTGCGTGCGAGGAGGACTCTCAGTACACACGTCTGCAGTAATAATAAACCTACTATTTGAATAGCACCTCTGACCAAGCACAGAGAGTTCCTACTCCTAGCTTTATTACCATTCCTAAGGAAAGGAGACCCTTCAATGAATTATTGTTTTTCAATTCAAGAGTCTCAGGTCTCAAATTTTCTTTTAAAAACACCTAGATGCTAGATATTCTGAGCCAAAAAGACAGGCACACTGGATTTGCTTACTCCACAGGGTAAATTAACAAATTTGAGGCTGTGAGTACTTCTCAAAGTTTTAAGTCAATTAGGATCCTTGATTTTCCAACTGCTCTCCAATTCCTCTCAAGAAAAAGTAATCACATTTTCACACTAAAGTGACAGTATCAGAAACATGACCATGGTTAAATAGCTACTGACAAAATATCCTAACTACAAATTCAATGTTGGACACTGAAGTATATGTTTAAAATAAGAATACTTTGGTAGTCATCAAATAAAAGTGCAAATGACCAGAAAAATACAACCTAAGAACACAGTAAGTCTAACAAATAATGAAGAACAAAAATCTATTAATTTGTGGCTGAAAGTACTGCATTTATTGTTTAACAGAATTCACCTTAACTCTGCCTTTCTAATTAAAAAAAAAAAAATGGTAAATGTGACACTCACTCTCCCCAACCCCAATCCTAAATACTTAGTCAATTATGTCAGTTTAACTGACTGAGCACTCTCACCATATGCAGGATAGAAGTACCAGGAATGGGACCATGTACTCAAATACTCATAGAATCTTAAATTTAGAATGAGATGAAGACTCATAGTTTATCTAATCAAACTTTCTATACAGTACAAAAAATTCTTCTACATTCTATAATGTCTTTGACAGATGAACATCCAGCCTCTAATGATAGGAAGATCACTACTTCAAGAATCAAACCATTCTATTATTGTACAGCTTTAGTCCAAATACATATTCCACTATTTTCCCAGGGACAAACAAAACAGAACTGTTTCAATTTCAAAAAACTCAGCCCTTCATATATCCAAAGACAGCTGTCACACTTTCTCTTTTAACAATAAAAATGACCACTCTTCGATTATTGCTGGTATAAAATGTTTTCCACACTTTTCATCCAAGGAATCTCTTGATAATTTGCCTGTTTGTCAATGTCCCATTTAAAATATGCCACCTAGTACTGTACACAATACTGAAGAAATGGTCTAAGAAGCAGAAGGAGCTTTATTCTACTCTTAGTTCATATTAACTACAATAAATCCCAAATCACTTTCACAAGTCCTACTGCCAAGCCAGGTTTTTCATCTTGTAGGTACACACTGCCTCAATAGAGGATCTTACCTGTTGTATTTACCTTGCTAATTCTGGCCAAGCATTCTAGCCTTTTAAGATCACTCAGAATCTCAATTCTATTTCCCATCATAATTATTAGCAATGTCTCCCAGCTTTGTCTTATCTTTGAATTCAATAAATATGCCATCCTTCAGTCTGGTATTTGAATAAAGATGTTAAACAGGGCTATATCAAGGATAGAATCCTATGCCATAATACCAAAGGCTTCTACTGAGGTGGACAATCCCCATTTTTCATATAATTGAGCAACCAAGTATGAGCCTTTAGAGAAATCATGACTATCAATACTGAACTCAAGATACACTGTGTTGACGTTATTTCCTTTGTATACTCATTTGGAAACCCTAAAGAATGAACAGATGAACCTAGTTTAAAGTCAACCGCTAGGTAATTTATTCAAGGGATTCTGTTAAAGATGGCTATCTAGCTCATTTACCTGCAGTTTAGAATGTCTTTAAAAAGTGAGGTGCTTACTCATGCTCAATTTTTTCCTGATACATAATTTTTAAGTTAACTGATACTGGCCTAAAAAGTTCCTTCTGACCCCTAAGTTAGCTTTCATCTGGGTCACTGTAACTTCCGAAAAGCAATGAAAGGTCCCTTATCTCCTCACTTACCTTGAACAAATATCTGAGCGAGTTATAGCTCTAGTCATTTCAACTATAACTGCATTTTCCTTGCTCGTTAAAGAAGCAAAATGGGCAAGTTCTGCCTTTTCTGTTTTCTCCACATACACCATTTTGCTCAAGCAATGAGCGTCTCTTGCTTTGACTTCAAGCCTTATTTAACAAGTTGTTTAAAATAATTTTAAAAGCCTGATTTTATTATGGGGTTCTGTTTTCCTGACATTATTCTTAAAATGTCAAGCTGCTTTTTGTTTTTATTCTTAATCTTATGCGCTTCCTTCTATCTTCATACAGTATTTTAAAATCTGAGCTTAACACACAGGCCTCCATGCAGCCAGACTAGTTTCTATCCACCATATCTTTTACTACATTTGCTAATAATTGTCTGTTAGTGCTATAGAATGTTAGGGCTAGAAGAAAGCTTAACTGCATAGTCAGTATTTCGATTTTCAAAAGTGCGTTCCCTTCACAGGATTTTAGTATGCATCAGACACAAAAGGGTGAAAAACAGCCTTTATTTGTGGACTTACCCTTTCACCTTATGTCACATGAATGAAAACCTCAGAATCAGAGATGACTTAAAATCATGACTATCAGTTACTGGAGGGCAGAATTGCTCACAGAAATTAGAGCTCAGTGAGGCTATCTATAATGTGGTACAATAACACCAATCTTACAGGGATATTGTGGGTTTTAATGAGTTAATATAAATACCCAGCCCAGCATTTAACACACACTAGGTAAACAATAAATGTTTGTTTTTGCTCTCCACAGGCTTCATTTTAAAAATCCATTTCTAACTATAGTTTAGGAAAACATACATCCTCAACAGCCTAAGGATTTGCTTACCTACACATTCTATGTGTAGGTAAGCAAATCCTTAGGCTGTTGCGAATGTACTGATCTCTTTAGTTCTGAATGTGCTCTTTCAAGAAAAAACAAAATACTACCACTTAGGTTCCGCCGTTAAATTCAATAACAAAGAGACCTGGAGAATTGTGCTTTTCATCAATATCATCAATATCATATTCAACATACTAAGGCTGAATATCCAGTGGATACTCTCCCTCTCTGGCCCCTAAATTAAACCCAACTACATTTACTTATTTACTAGCAAAATATTTGGATGACAAAGTCATAAATACAGCACAAAGACAACTGGAGCAGAAGTCAAGTGTCTAGTCCTCATTTTGCCACAAAGTACCAGAAAGTCTTTCTGGGTTTCAGTTGCTTCATTTCTAAAGCACCCCTAAGAGTGAGGGAGGAGGAAAGATGGTCAATCATCTTTCAGTTACCAAGTTAACTACAATTTCATTAAGCCTTTATCTTACTACACTTGTATAAGCAATTTGTGGTTCAACAGGTTTCCTTTGCCACAATTTCCTCATTGACTAGGTGGCAAAATGATAAGTATTATGAACATTCAACCTCAATTCATACCTAGATCAGAAGAATACAGAAGAGCCTACACATACCTATGGTCTGGCACCTGGCCAGGTTCCCCCTTTCACTGTCAAGCCTCACTATGTCATCCCTACAGTACTTCATGTAGCAAGCACTGAAGAACCTCTGACCCATATTTCTGCTTTCACATAACAGTAAAAATACAAAATTCCTTTATAAATAGACATCAGCAGCAATATCAAAAGGCTACAACTGGAGAGCAATAATCTCAAAGATCCTTTCAAACTAAAATTCTATAATTTTGTACATCTGCTTTTTCTGCAAAATCTATGTATAGCGACTTTTCCCCATCTTCCTCCTTTACCAAGCTTCTCATTTTTTTCAACTTGCTTTTATCCCTGCTCCAGTAATCCTTAAGTATAACTTGTTACATATTCCCTGGTTCAAATTTTAAAAGCAGACGATTAAAATTGTTTCCCCTTGCTCTTCTATCCTGAAATCCCTCTCAAAGATGCCCTTTTAAAAAATTAATGTGGCTCTACATTGAGTACTTTTTTATCTTCCATGAAAATCTTAAAAATAGGCAACAATACTGTTGTTATCATCAACAAATCTTATATCATCTAATGGGTCAAACCAACTTGGTAGTTCAGAACCTACATCACTTGTACAGGGTATGATGTAAGTTCCTCAAAACAAATTTCAATCTATAATGAACAGAATTAGAAGATTTTAGAGAAATAAAATTAAAGAAGTAAACCTGGCCTCTCTGAAAAATGAAATAACAACCAAACACAGGATTATATGTAGACGTATACAGATATCTGTGTAAACGTATATACATGTGTATATACATTTGTGTGTATGTTTGCATAACATGTGTATATATAAAGATGCCTAGAAGGGAAATTCAAATTAATTAACTCTAAGAATTTCATCTCTTTAAAGACTGTAGGACATGTAGGAACCATTGGTATCTAAATCTCTAATTAGAATATATACAGCAAAGGAAAACCATATTTGTATTAAACTTCAAGTCAATTTTCTAATTTTAATAGCTCTAGAAAAAAGTGTGATGCAAGAGGTTGATTCTACTGAATTAAGTTAGGTTTTTAAATATGTCAATTATTTTCTTTGGTCCCCAATGTCAGCAACAATGAAAAACTGGGCCTTCCATTCCTGGTTCTGCTACATCCGCAGATTTTACATTTTAAATCCCCAAAGAAGTAGAGAAAAGTAAGAGTCAAGTTCTTGAAGGGCCAGCAACCTCTTATCCTCAAGTCCGAACTTCTTTTGTGTGAGAATTAGCATAAAAATGTTAATTGCCACTAAAACTGACAAAGAAATATCCATCCATAAAGCAATAGCATGATCTGTTACTCTATGTGATGATTACAGCCAAAAATCAATCAAATGCTAGCCAATACAAGGTAATTAGGGATTTAGATACCAATGGTTCCTACATATTCTAAATTCTTTAAAGAGATGAAATTGCTAAAGTTCATTTTATTTAGGGCTTTTTGACCACCACAGTACATTGTGATAAGACAGTTTTTGAGCAAATCATCTTCCACTTTCCTCACTTAATTAAAACAAAGGATAACTGGTTATCTTTGCTCTTATAACAAGTATTTCTGCTTTTCCTTTAGTCAAAGTCAAATTCAGAATCCCAACAAGGAAACAAACAATAGTTAGTAGAGGTTAAATGTATTTGTAGTTCCTACTATAAGTCTAACTATCTAAATGCTAGATGCTCACTCAGCCTGGAACTCAGGATTTCAAGCTGAGACCGAACCACAAAAATATATTATTCTAAATACATTATCAAGGAATGATGTTCCCTGCAGGTTGTCACTAACATTCTCATTTCATAAAGTCAAGAACTGGTTTTATTCAATCTGCCTCATATGATATTTTTTTCTTTTTCTGCCTTCCTCATACAGACCTTTCCCCTACCTCCTGAAGAGTAACACGAGGATGGATAGTGGAATAGTTTTAGTTCCTTGATCTTGAGTGAGCCACTGTATTCTGTAAAAGCTGACTACTAATAACTATTTCAAACTCTGGTAATAGTTGTCATGAATATTTAGAGCAAATTTTTCCCTATAAATTAAAATTAAACAATACCATTCTCCTGGGGTGGGGTACTAAAACAACCAAAAAGTACTAAAAAGTGAATGGGGACACAAAGTATAAGATCTGAACTCCCAGGGCTCATTTATAAAAGGGATATATAGTCACTTGATCATTCTCTCCCTTCTAGAGACAGTAAAGTACCTCATGTCCCACTCTTAAGGTCTTAAAAGCTCAAAACCAAAAGAAATTAATGAAAACAGAGCTATTTTATTAGCCTAATTAAAACTACTCCAGGCTATTGCTCACAATTCCAAGTTGCTATCTTCTCCATCATCTTCTACACCTTAATTAAGCAAACATTTGTCAAGCTCCTAATATGCTAGGAAATAGGGTAAAATCTGCAAACCAGGCCCAAATCAACTGCAATGACTTGTAGAAATCAGGGTACATTTCTGGTCTTTGTAACATGGCTACTTAAAATGATTGAGCATATCTATTAGAACACAGACTCTTCAACATCAACAAAATTTAAAATCTTTGGTTTCAGGAGGAAAAAAAAAATCCAATTATGTAAAGTTCAAATTTCTTCACACACTTAAGTGCCCCCCACAACATGTAAACTCTTTAAATTAAAAAAAAAAAAAAATTAGCCCTGAAAATGAAAGACTAAACACACCTATTGGAAGTGCTCAGCACGTGGCCAGTCAATATGTTTGTGGAATAAAAACTGTAAGTTGTATTTGCCATCAAAATCCATTCTCTGAGGCACATATGAACTAGTTCGACATCCATCTGCTTCCACATTTTTCCTCCGGTTCATTGCTGATGACTAGAAACTTGGTTCTGAAATTTCAGTGAGATTTAAAATCACCTGGAAAGTTGGTTTGAAAGGCAAATTCCTTGACCACATCCCCTCAAAATCACAGTTCCAGGAGCTGGATCCTGTATTTATAATAATGCATCATTCAAGTGAATCTGAGTCAGGCAGTCAGATTAGACTCTCAGTAACACTGGCTTAGCCCCACAATGGGCAAGGGAAAAACTCTACAGTGTAACTGATATTAATTAGAGACCAGAACTGACCATATCTAACATAAATTATAAATTACTCAATTCTCATAGTCATAATTCACTAACTAATGTTTTATAGACAAGATAATATATAAGTGGAATAACTTTTGCTCTGACAATGCAAACTTTCAACCCACCAAAAACAGCCATTTTTCTGAGATACTTATTGTCAACATATGGAAAAAGACTAGGAACAAAGCAAGCTAAGGATTATAATCCAGAGAAACATTCACATAGCTGTGTTGTAATAGTTTTAAGGGAAAAAGTACCACACACAAAATACTCTGACTACCCTACTGATAACACAGGAGTCACTAGCCACATGGGGCTATTTAAACTAAAAGTAAATAAAATTTAAAATTAGTCGCTCAGTTGCACTAGACACATTTTAAGTGCTCAATAGCCACACATGGCTAGTGGCTAATATATTGGATAAAACAAATATAGAACATTTCCATCATCACAGAAAATTCCATTGGATAGCTCTGGTTTACAGGTAATGAGTAAACAAAACATGTAACCTCTGTTTTCTAGAAGAGAACTCTATCCAGCAATTTCCAAATTTAAATATATACATCTACTTTAGGTATTAACTGTAAAACAAGAACCTTGCTTAATTTTTCTGAAATTTATTTTAAGAAAGTAATTCAAAAGTGATATGCTTATTCATTTCAGATTATCAAAATACAAATATTTAACCAAAGAGATCTGAAAATATCAAAAGCACTAAAACCACAACTAGGCTTTCACCAAATTAGAATCAATAAAGTGTTTAATTATTAGAAAACAAAAGGTATTAGGTAAAATAAGACTGGTCCAGAAAGATTAAAATACTCAAGACTAGTTTTCCAATTACTTCAGAAGTATAATTTATGTGCATAACAAATAACTGCTTTATAACTGGCTTTAAAATGACCTTACCGCAATTAATTCTAATTAGCGACACTTTACTAACTTCATTTTTAATTGCTTTCCACCAACTTCACACTAAAAACACCTATAAATAACGACGATTTACTTAAATACAATTTTATAAGTGAAGGACTATAAACTCAAAAGCTTGAGCAAATCCCAGGTTTAGCAGAAAAGCAGACAAAAGTTAAACAATTTGCAACTTAAAATTATCTCAACTGCATCGATATCTAGTCTAGAACAATGCTGTATTACAAAATGCAAAAGCATGGACAACAAGATGCTGAAGCATGAGAAGTAACTCCCAATTTAAGAAAGTTAGCCTTATTACAAAATTGAATTGAAACTTCAACAGACTCACAACTGTACTAACTCAGCATTAGAACTACTTTCCCTTAAGGAATATATAAACATCATTTTGACTAGAGTTTTCTGAAAAGAGTTCAAATGTACTCCAATATGATGTCTAAATTACAGAAGACAATTATGATTCTAATCAGCATGTTTTGCTCTATGGAAGAATTTTATTAAGCTGTCTAACAAATTTAACACATAATACCTAATACAAAAATGTCCAAAGTGAACAGATTACACTGGTGAGTTATAACAGTTAGTATAATATTCCTGTATATTTTAGATTCCTTAGTTATGTTTACTTCAGAGGTCTACATCAAACATAAGGATTAGCAAAGAAAAACAATAACTATTATTAAAAATGGTATAAACGGATCTTAAAAAGATTGTAGTAACTTACCTGCAACACTAGTGATTGTGACTGGAACTCCTTGCACTTGAACACCTGCAGCACCCAGGTTGGCAACGCTCACTGTCTGAAGGTTAGGCACTGATGCAAGCTGGGCAGTATTCAAAGTTATTGGGGCACCAGCAACAGCCACAGGAGCAATCTGAGCAAGAGTTGTGCCACCACTTGAAGACACTGGGGTGATGGTTAATTGTTGGGATAACCCAGCATTCTGAACTTGCAAATTGGAAAGACTCTGAATATTCTGAACCTGTACAGTTTGCCAACTGATTTGCCCTGAAGGGGTTAACGTTGGAGCCCTGATAAGCACCTGAGTCGGATTTACTGCTTGAAGTTGAACATTCTGCAAAGGCTGTTGCTGGATGGTCTGAATCGTCTGCCCTGGCTGGAGTTGAAATGACTGTGGTGGAATAGCCTGAATAATCTGTTGCTGAGGTTGTTGGATTTGGATCTGCTGTAAGATAGGCTGGCCTACAATTTGCACCTGCTGGAGAGAATTTGACTGATCCTGTGTATTCTGTATTCCATTAGACTGAAGCTGACTGGAGCTCTGGGCTTCAGACTCAGCAGCAGCAGGTGTTTGAGATTCTTCAACAGTGCGTTCAGAATTACTGGCTGATGTGCTTGCATACTGGCCTGTATCTGCTGAGCTCACTAACGTGTCACTGCTCGTCAGAGATGTTGAAGCAGTGGTTGTGCAGGTAGTGGAGGAGGAGGGAGATTCCGGCATAGTACTGGCAGAAGCGGTGGTGGTGGTGGGTGTGGAAACTAACTGAGTCCCATTGGAAGTCCCACTATCAGTAGTAGTAGCAGGTTGGCCAACCTGTCCAGTCCCTCCTCCTGCAGCCACATTGTTTATCACTGGCAAAGCCAAAGTCACTCCTCCAATGTTAATTGGTAGAGTTGTTACAACTTGAGCCTGAGTACCAGGAAGGGTCTGTAATTGCAGTGGTATTGAAACACCAGGTCTAATTTGAACTGGAACTGTCTGATTTGCCAAGTTTTGAGCAAGAATATTTCCAGAAGCTGTCCTGTTAGCAGCCGTGAGTATAGCTTGATTATTACCTGCAGAAATGAGCTGAATTTGACCCTGCAAATCCTGTAGAGATGAACTACTGGCTGGGTTGATTTGAATTTGCTGGCCTTCCACTGTCTGAAGTTGTGGAATCACTTGGTACTGTACACTACCACTTGGATTTTGTACTTGTATGACTTGAAACTGGCCAGGGGTGGAAGAATTACCTGATTTAGTTTTTGTAGGAGATGCACTCCCGTTATTACTGCTGGAAGAACTAGATGAACTAGAAGCTGGTTGAGAAACGTTATTTTCTTTTGAAGCAGGAGGAGTGGAGGCAACAAGTTGCCAAGCGTTCCCAGCAAGTTGTGTGGTTACCAGTTCTAGCTGTTGTGGTTGATTTTGAAGTTGCACCAATCCTTGGCTTGGATCTATAATAATTTGTTGTTGTCCAGTTGCTTGATTTTCACCAGGAGTCCCTATTTTGCTGCAAGTAGCTGCCAGTAAAGCCAGAGGAGAGGGCTGAGAGTCCTACCCAAAACGGGATGGTAAAGGAGAGGGGGGAAAAAAAGGTGGGCGGATTTAGTGGCGGCCAGTAGTTGGGAGGGGCTTATTTATTTACTTTGACAGCTCTACATTTCAGAACTTACTGAGGAAGTGGCAGAAATCAAAAAGAAATACTAACAAAAACAGTAAGATAGAGGAATAAGGAAGTAGATCCTGTAACATAAAGTTTAAATAAAAGGAAATTTTTTAAAAACTTTCTTAAAGTGTTATTTTTTCTAAACTCAAAATGCCCTTGGGAAAAATATACACCATTTTCGTATAGTCTGAGTCACATATGTAATTCTAAACAACGTTACCCTCAAACATGTGAAACCTTTATGAATTTACAATTAAACTTCCTCAGAAAGATGCTTTGAGTGGATAAACATTTTTATTCTGTTCTTCACTTCTGGGCATTTAAAGGGCATAACTCCCTCTCTCCCCTTACGTTTCGTGATTAATTTTTTTATATGTTTGCTTTTACCTGGGAGCCTGAGGTTTTGGGTTTTTTATTGTTATTCTCTGGCTCAGAGGTTTTCCCTCCTTCTGTAGCCATCGCCGCTGCCGCCGCCGCCTCCTCCTCCTCCTCCTTCTTCTGATCTGCAACAAACCCCCCCCCACACACACGACAACAGGTTATTAGGATTATTATTCGTCTTCCCCCTCTTCTCTTCTCCCCCTCCCCCTGAACATTAATCTCCATAAACCCGCGATCCACGCACACCGGCAGGGGGTGGGGGAGAAGGAGGGAAGGGAGGAGGGGGATATCACAAAACGTGGTTTGAAACCCGACCCATCGGCTCCAGAGCAACACCCAGAAGGAGGTTGTTCTCTCTCAGACATTAAGACAAAACACAACCCTCCTTCCCTCCCCCTGATTCCCTCCCGCCCTCTCCTCCTCCCCTTAAAGCATCTCAGCGGCCCCGGGGGAGGGGGGAGAACCGAGCAGGGT